>NC_080844.1:62968848-63176348 GCF_030435755.1 Ochotona princeps | reverse complement strand
GAGCTCACCACACCCATTCCTCACCAGTGAATCGTCGCTATCACTGCATGCTCTCACTGCTGCCAGTGCGGTGAAATAACCCATCACCTGTAGCAACAAGTATTTGCTGAGCAATTAAAAAAAAAAAAACTTTTATTTTCATTGAAAAGGCAGATTTTACAGAGAAAATGAGAGACAGAAAAAAAGATCTTCCATCCACTAATCCACTCCCCAAATGGCCACAATGGCTGGAATTGAGCTGAGCTGAAGCCAGGAGCCAGGAGCTTCTTCCATGTCTCCCATGTGGATGACAGGGTTCCAAGGCTTTGCGTCATCCTCCATTGCTTTCCCAGGCCATAAACAGGGAGCTGGATGGGAAGTGGAGCAGCCAGAACATGAACCAGCGCCCATATGGGATCCTGGCTCTTGAAGGGGGAGGATTAGCTAATTGAGCCATCGCACCATCCCCTAATGTTCCCATTTAGAGACAAGAACACCGAGGCTCTTAGAGGCCAGTGATCTTCCCAGTCTGCCTTGACTGGAGGGTAGCAGTGCTGTCCCATGGGCCTGTCGGCTTTGCTATGGTGCCATGTGATTTCAATGGATGTCAGGAATAACTATCATTTGCCAGCTGCCACAGCACGTTTTGTCCCTTGGGAGACAGGCCCAAATCTGCCCCCTAGGTCATGCAGTGGCGTGAGGAGGTTAGCAAAACGTGCCCATTGGTTGTGGAAGCCCTCAGCAGAAACCTCAGAGCTCTCACTAGCCAGCGTGTAGGTGCTGGTCAGATTGCAGTGTGGCCTGGCTCCCCAGGCCCATGGCTGGTGTGTGAAAGGGGTGAGTCGTGTTATTCCCCACACCGAAGCTGTCCTAATGCCTACCACAAACAAGCTCTCTAACAGGATTGTGGAATTTGTCCCTGGTAGGGTACGTGCTGTGGGGGGCAAGGGACAAGGTGCTGCTTGAAACACCTGCATCCCGGGTTCCTGGCAGCAGCCTGGCCAGACATAGCTGTGAATGCCACTCCCCACTCCAGATTCCAGCCTCCTTTTAATACACACCATGGGAGGCAACAGGATGGGGTCCCTGTCGTCCATGTGGCATGGAGTCCTGGGCTCCTGACCGCAGCCTGGCCAGCCCTTGCTGTTGTAAGTCTTTGAGTGACGAATCAGTGGATGGGGGACCTCTCTGTCCCTTTCTTTCTCTTTGTCTCTCTGTCTCTCTGTTTTGAAGTACGTGAAAGAATCCGCTCCAGGACCACTCCAGGAGGCAGGGCGTGGGCACCTGCCAAGGACAGCAAGGTAGAGCCTGCCCTGGAGCTCCCTTCTTTCAGGACAAGTCATTACAACACATGTGACTTTCAAAACCTGAAATGAGTCTGCCACGTCTGAGCCTGGATAAAGCCATGCGGGCTGGGAATTCCACAGCTCACGAAGAACACGTCTACCCACCCGAGGCTCCCCGTGGCAGTCCTGACAGCGCACAGCGTGATGTTGAGACCCTGCCTCCCTGTTTGAGCTGGATCCAGGCTTGGGTTAAGGAGGCACAGGACATCCTTAGAAGTCCAAGTTCAAGCTGATGCTCCCACCAGAGCTCTCCCATTTTCCCGCAGGGCGTGTTGTAAGTGGCTGTGGTCAACCAGCTCATCCAAGACTGGATATTATTGAATAAGCACTCTAATCCAAGGTCTGCAAAGTCACCCGTGATTGGCTTCATCAACATCCATCACATGACTGGATCCTGCCTTTACGGAGGGTAAGCACCGATCTGGGGTGCAGCTGCCCAGAAAAGCCGAGCCGGGACTCCGGTGCGAGCTTCCTGACCATGACCCCTGTGCAGAGGGGTGCCTTCTTGGAGGAAGATGAGAGAGGAGTAGGACCAGATGTCACAAAGGCCGCCTGAGGCCTGGACCCACGCTGCTGGCTCTGCAGCCTGGAGGCGTGGTTCCAGTGCCAGTGGTGAATTTAATTATTTGTAACAAGGCACTTTCACAATCTCCAGTAAAACGCATGTAATTACCTTGGGTAATGGGGTAAGAACTCCCGAAAACGGCCCTTCCAGGGGAAGGTGGGGCTTCCTGGACAAGGCGGCCACTGTCTCCCTCCCTCTGTTGATGCGGACACATTAAGGATGCAAGGCCCATAAAACTGGATTGTTTACAACAAATGAAAACTGAGGCTGCAGACAGGGATCTAACAATAAAAGGTTTTCAGAGGGCAAGATTTGCTTCCCATTGGAACTGGTTAGAATATTGTCACCCAGCAGCCTGGACATAGAGTAGAAAGGACCCAGCACCTTCACCCTGAGAACCAGCTGGGAGTGCAGCTGTGGAACCTTCCAGGCATTGAACCTATACCCGGATTTGGCTCCCATGATCTGAGAGATGCCCGAGCCCTTGCCTTTGGGGGCTTGAGGTGAATACTGAGGGGTCTGCCATGACTCTCAGGCCCATCTCTCCACCCCAACCCCAGGAGCCCCAGGTGATCCCTTGCTCTGTAGCTGCCCCATGACTGAGGGCTCCATGAAAGTTCTGGAATATTCTCTAGAGTCCTGGTAGTGGCCTGACAAATGAATCTGCCTACTCAGTCTCCTACCGATCCTATGTCTGTGCAAGACCCTTCCTGGTGCTGCGTGGCATCTTGCTCATTCACTCATCCACACACCATCTCTTCCTTCCAGTCTTCCCTGGGGAGGGAGCTTTGGCTCCAGTCCTGTCTGCGCAGGTGAGGCAGGTGGTCCGCAAGCACCCTGCAGAGGGCAGCAGGCCGTGGAGGTGGGGAAAGCGAGTGGGAATCCTTCGAGAGTATGAGAACGATTTAGGAGGGGACCCCAGGCAGGGACCCCAGGCAGCATGGGTGTGGCTGCTCCTGTTTGGAGTACCTGCTCAGCTACGTGGGTGCCACTTGGCAAGCCCACCTCAGTTGCCACTTCTCCTTCCTCCAGGTGCTGGAGTGCTTCGAGTGTGGCAGCCGCAGCCTGTAGGGACTGACGGAGTGGGACTCCAGTCCTTCCTGCCTAGAGAGCCCAGCTGGCACATTGGAGCAGCAGTGTCCATGGACAGTGCCCTTTGGCATTGCTGCTGGGGGGAAAGCTCCCAGGCAACCATTTTGGGGGCTCTTGGTTCCTGCATGAGCTCATCCTATGTGCAGAGGGAACGTCCCCGCCCTGCCACTGTCACCCTGTCTTTGGCTGCAGCTCCACCTCTGCCCTCAAATCGGGTGAATCAAAGTAGAGTGTCTGGGTGTACGGCTGGACTGCCCAGGTGACAGCGCCGTCCTGAGGTTGTAACATCATGCTGCCCGTGGGAATTGCTGCACCACCCCTACAGGCCCTTCAACTCTAACGGATGGGTGCAGAGGCCTGAGCACTTGAGCCATCCTCTTCTGCTTTCCCAGGCACATTAGTGGAGAAATAGATTCGAAGTAGAGCAGCTGGGGACTCAAACCAGCAGCCATATGGGGTGCCAATGTCACAGATAGAAGCTTAGCCTGCTATGCCACCACACTGGTCCCTCAACACAGGAGTTTTGAGGAGACCAAGGTGAGCCTATAGCACCGGGAGTGTCCTTTCCTTTCCCAGGTGGGTTTCCCCACTTATCTTTCTATGGGATACCTCCTCCAGGAAGTCTTCTGCAATGCTTGCCCTGAAAAGTTCTTCCATCCATGCTGAGTGACCCCTGGCCAGCCTTGCCTTCCTACGTAAGTGCAAATGCTCACACGTGGCCTGTGTCTCTGGGCTCCTTACTGGGGCCCACTGGACATGCACTTGCTCAAAAATTGTCTTGTCAGGGAGCCCTGTGCACATGGTTCCCACAGTGCCCCAAACACGCATGCTCCATCTAGACCTCATTCATTCGAGCGAGACCCACACTTCCAGCTTGAGCCACCCCCAGCGACTTGGCACAGGGACTTTGTCACCAGGCTACAAGAGCCCACGGGGGTCAGCTGGGACAGTCTTCCATGTGCCATAGGCCTGGCACCAGAGGCCAAGTGCACGCAGCCCGAGGTCAGCTGGGACAGTCTTCCATGTCACCTACTCCCAGGCGTTCCATGACAAATTCCTGCCAGGGCCTATACAGAGGGAGGGGCAGCTGCAGGAAATCGAGCCTGGCCAGAGCAAGCGAGCATGGGCTGGGTTAGCGCCTCCCTCCCTGGCCTGCACTCCTGTTTACCATTTATGTCAATCACTTCATTCACTCGTCTGTTCCTCGATGTCACCCCGTTTTATAAAAATTTTAATTCTTATTTACAGAGTGACCTTAATAAACTCCTCTCAAGTACTGCTGGTTTGTCACTGTCACCGATGAAGACATTATTAATGGCTACTGGTTGGCTGAGGACAAGGCTGCCCTTTAAACTGCTCTGCAGCCAGCGGGGGCGGGGGGGGGGGGGAGAAAGGCTGGGGGTCAGGGGCGGGGAGGGGTCGACGGGTGAGCCCTCTCAGTCCTCACTGTGCCCCACTGTGCCCAGAGGGGAAGCCTTCAGCTCACACCCTCGGGCGTCCTCTCCGGCTCTCAAAGGCATGGGGGAAGCTAGAGCAGCCCTGGCCCATTTATTTAGACCGCAGACAGGTGAGGGGGAGAGAAGAGTGAATCTGGAACCTACAGAAAGTGAAAGTGAAAGGGGGCGGTATTGGGTAGCGGGAGTGCCAAGCCCTTCACCTAAGCACCACCGGGCAGCCATGGGCAGCCTGGCCTGGCCTTGATGAAGAAACTGCTAGTGGGAGATTGGCAACTTTGCCCCCTCAGTCCTGGCCGGGGAGGGGGAAAGATGCTATTGGCTCATCACACAGGCCAAGGCCCAAGACCCAGGGTCAGATAGTTCCTATTTCTTTTAAAACTGAAAAAAAAAAAAAAAATCAAGCCCTGATGAGTTACCAATTCACTCCTAATTCAGTCTTTTCAGAGAGGACCCATGGAGGCACAGGCATGCAAGACCTCCTACAGGCCCTGGCCCAGGCTGCCACCCATTTCAACCCCCACGCCCCCCACACCCCCCACTGCCCCCAGGCTGATCTTCCCTGGCAGCTGCTGGGACTGAAACTACGTTGCAAGGCACAGCCTGATTTCGTGGCCTTCTCTTGGTAGTCAAGAACATAAACCTTCAAGAGGCTCGCTTGGCAGGGCAGAACAACATTGCACCAAATTGTAAATCAAGGCTGCTCCCATTAGCCTGAAAATTAGAAGCCGCTCCATTCAGTGTCAGGTGCCCTTAGCAGACAATAGTCCACAGCCTGCCTGGAAACATTAGAGAAATCCTGCTTGTTGGAAACAAATGCTTTCCCCCTACGACCTGAAAGCAGCTTAGCACTACTTTGGCAGAGGATCTAAACCTGCTTGTTGTCATGTCTTGTGTTCAGCGACACGGACTGGACGTCACAGGCACAGCCGACGGGCAGGGGCAGTTGCGGCTTGCCCGAGCACGTGGCCATTTGGGCGCGGGAGTCCTCCCTTGCCACCCAGCCCTGAGCCAGACACGTAAATCATGCCGTGTCCCATTCACGTCTCCTGTTGTTGTAGGGCGGTAATTTTGACAGCAAAATCAGCCGCCCAACTGCATATGCTATGGGGTGACATGTCATTTTAACTTCATTCGGGAGCGACTTTTGAGCCATTGTCACCTGTGGGAGCAAGCGATAAAACAAGGATGAGCAGGGATGTGTCACCTACAGGGCCTCCCTAAATTACGCCGCCAGGCACAGATTAATACATTTAATATATTCTGGTCATGAGTGAAGTGCTCACAGCAGAACAACTGGTCCTTCAGCGATATCATTCATGGGAATGAGCTACAGTCCCACTGACAGCCTAGAAAAATGCCCCCACTTTTCAAACTGTACAAATGGTGGTTGGACACAGTAACTCAAAACTGGACACTTCATTTCAAGTTTAAAGCTAGTGGCCCAGCCACAAACTATTACTCCATCTTCTTTATTTGTGGGCCATGGTTTTGTACTCTTTAAGAATCAAATAAATACTGGTGTAATGGTTAGCAACTGCCAGTTCAACGAAAAATACTGCTAAATTCACCAATAAGTCTTTTTTCCACACACACAAATTTATGCCCCAAGAACTGAGCCCGGTGCGACCACAGGCTCTGGATGGCTTTTTAATGTGGAGGGAGACTCGCTTTAGTGATAAGAGCTTAAAGTTGAACTCCTTTTTCCTGCCTTTGCCCCCATAGGTCGCACACTGGGAGCAGGGGGAACAAGCGATCGGTATATGTAAGTGACGGTGTGAGACCCGCTCAGGTCTCCTGTTTGCGGGGTCCTCCCTGCCATGCCATTCCAGCTGCCCGAAGTGTCTGCAGCCCCAGCCCACCTGGGGGAGCTCCCCGATGGGCTCCCCGGGCAGCCCCCACACACGGGGACCCTCAGTCCCACTCAACATCTTGTTGAGATCCAGATTGGGGGTGTCTTGTTGTCCTTTTTCTCTTTTGAAGAGCAGTTTTCCTAGGACATAATTCCCGCATCCTGCACGTCACCTGCACCTTTCTGCCAATCCGAACATCCTGGCAGATAGGCACAGATTCAGTGCCGCCGTCAGCTTTAGGATATCTGTACTGTTTCAAGAAGAAACTTCATCCCCAGAAACATGTCCTCCCTGTTTCCCCCACTGCAACCCTGGGCGGCCATGACTCAGCTTCTTGGTCAATTTGCCCGTTCTGGACAGTCCATGGAGGAGGCGTCAGGCAGCATGTGGTCCTTCAGGAATGGAGCCTGGCCCCCGGGGCTCAGCATCGTATTCTCCATGTCAGTCCTTGTTGAAGCTCCAACTCCTGCTTCCTTCCTTTTTACAATCTACTAATGCACCATGACCTATTTGGCCATTTCCCTCCATTGGCCTTTGTCTGCATTGCCCTCTCCCCGGCTCATCACCCTGACAGCCGCTTGGCCCACTGCATCCCTTCATACACTCACTCAACAAATCCTGACTGAACATGCTCTACATAGCCTGCATTGCCATGTGGCAGGCTAGGCTGCCACCTGCAACCCCAGTGCCCCGTGTCAGAGGGTAGTTCATGCCCTGGACGCTGTCTTCCAGCTCCCAGCTGATGCTCCTGGGAAAGCAGTAGAAGATGGCATGAAGACTTGGTCCCCTAGATGAAGTTCTTGGCTCCTGGCTTTGGCTTAGAACAGCCCTGGCTGCTTGGGGCATTCGAGGTGTAACAGGGCTGGAAGATCTCTCTGTGCCTCAATTGTTCCACCTTTCAAATAAACAAAGCTTAAAACAGAACAAAAGCTCCCTGTTCACTGCGCCATGCTCCAGGGAGCAGAGGGCTCAGCCGGCCCCTGCCGCACTGCCATTGTCGCTGTGGAGGCATGGCTTGTGCAGTGACTCCGTGATGCGGGTTCCTTCTTCCTGGAGAGTGGGGCAGCAGCACACAGGGTCTCAGGGGACAGGCAGAAGCCACTAAGCACCCAGATGTGAAATGAACCATGAACCATGAACAATGGGCAAGTAGGTGACGTCAGCCGAGTTCTGGTGGCATGGTAGAGCAGCCTACCCCAATCCCAGAACCTTATCTACAGCAGCCCCTTTCTCTCCTGGGGTGAAGGTCAGCTCCCAGGGGCCTTCAGGGTCCACACAGGGCTTTCGGACGTGCTTGCCGGGCCTCAGGTCAGGCTGCCCCAGGTGTGTACACCCCAAAATTTCCAGGGGAGCAGAACTTCCCACTCAGCCTGACTAGGCTGGATAGTCACCCCCAGCATTTTTGGATTGCTCACCATCCCACCACACACTTAACCAATGAATAAACGAAACCCCAAAGTGGTGAAAGAACTTGCTCTCCCATCATATCCCTGAGCCTGGCGCAGCTCAGCTGGGCCCTCCCTGTCCACTGCAGGCACCCCAAGAGCACCAGTTCTTTGGGGCATTTGGCAGTGGTCACATCCCCTTTGGCCTGAGCCTCGTGGTGCCCGGGACGTGAGCCCTGGGCAGCTGTCCAGTAGCAGCAGCCCCCTTCTGGGACAGAGGCTCCAGGCCTGGGACAGGGATTCCCCAGGGCCCTCCCTCTCCCCAACTTCTCTCTTTCCTGGCCCTGGGGATTCTGCTGCCACACCCAGCCTGTGGGCAGGGCCAAAGCAAACCTGGGGCTGGGCAGAGTTGATTGCCCTCCTGAGCTGGGGTAGGAAGTAGAGCCTGGCCATACCCAGGAGTCAGGGCTGGGAATGGGAGGGTTGGAGGGAGCAGGTGAGGAATGGGAATGAATGAGAAGCCCCCAGGGAAAGCACACATACTAGGATGACCTCTGAATGGCTGATGAGGACAGTGAGTTCAAGCACCTGTGACGCCCAACAGGGGACAGACCAATAGAGAAGCCAGGACTCCTGGCTCTATCCCTTGCCTCTGGGCCTCCCTGGATCCCCCGGGCCTTGAGCTCTCAGCGGGTGTCAGCTCCCTCCAAGCAGTTAGGGTCAGGCGGGGGCTGAGAGTTCCCCATCCCACCCCCAGCAGCGGCTGTTCTGGAGTGCTTGGGCCATTCCCCTTCATGGACTCAAAGGTTAGGTGCCGATTCCACCTTGCCGCTGGCGGTGAAGAGCACGGAAGACGGATGGGGAGGCCGCTCGCTGCCTGCTCATTCCCTAACCAGCAGACCAGGAAATGGCCGGTCATTTGCACTGCCATCAAGACTCTCAAAGCTCCCTTAGCTCTCCGCAGGCCCCCTGCAGAGTTACCGCGGATGTGAGATGATGGATAGATGGGGTTTGGGAGAGGCTACCTCTGGCTCACCAACTGCTTTGCCCCCAACCCTACACCAGCCAGGTGCCCTCCAACTCTGCTCCGGGCATCTGAGAGCGCTGTGCTGCCCTTACCACCTCCAGGGCTGTGGCTAGGCCAGGTGGGCTGCTGGCAGGGCCCAAACTCAGGAATGGACCAGAAAGGCTATGGATGTGAACTGGCATTTCCAGGCCTCGGTTGACCCCCCAGCCCTGCCTGTGGTGGCCCCTGCATATTGCTCTGAGAGTAGGCCCTGAGCGTCTCAGCAGGGTGAGCTGTGCAGGCCTGAGGCCGCCCTGGGGCTGCCTCCCTGGTGCCCTTCAGTCCCTCCTGCATCTATGCCTCTGGACTTGACTCAGTGTTCCCTTTTGCCCACTAGTCCCGGATAATTGTGCGCCATTGTTATAGGGAGGCCACCCCCTGCCCATAGGAGAAGCCCTCCCTGTCAGGGCAACGCAGCCCTGGAACTCCCAGGGGGAAGCTCAGTTGATTGCTCTGTGTATGTGCGCGAGTGTCTATGTTACACGAGTTTATGCATCTGTATGTGTGTTTGTGTGCACATGTATGTTTGTATGTGTGTTTCCCACTTCACTCTGGCTGAAAGGATGTAATGGATCGCGTTGGGCGGTGCGGTGCACTGTGTGCTGGGATGACAAGGTCTCTGTCACCTGGAGTTCACCAGCTTCCCCATCACCATGGAGAATAAATGCAGAAGGAGACCCTACCTAAAACTAACCCAGGCAGAACATAGCCTCATTCCTAATAAATGGTGAAAACAGAAGAGACTTGATGCAAAATATATCAAAAAGCTGAAGATCATCTTAAAGTGAATGAGAAGAGATTTATTCTTCAAGTGAAGGCTGCCCTTGCATCTATAATCTTAGGCCAGGCAATCTGTGATCTTAGGCCAAGCAAAAAATGAATCGAGTGTTGACTCGGGGCATACGTTTTTCTGCAGAAAATTGTGTGATGGCTCACTCCTTGGGCCACTCTTTATGGCTGATTTTCGCAGCAGGGTTTGGAGAGCGTCATTTTTGCAAATTTATCCAGAGGCTCCATGCATTTTCAGGAGGGACCGTCTTAATCCCTAGCTCCCAAACTGTTCTCTTCCAAGCGTCTGCTGTGTTCTCGCCCTGGCCCCTCTTCCCGCTTTGATTCCAGAATGGCCAAATGCTCATTCGCCCATGGCTTTACATGGAACACAAACGGCTCTCCTCCGTTGCACGCACGACGCCAGGAGTCCTGCAACTGCTGCACAATTCAGTTTCTCCTGCAGTCCGTTTCTGTGGGCTTCTGACCACAGGACAGACAGTGCTGGAGACAGGGGTTGAGCAAGGACCAATGTTAGTGTTTAGCTGCAGGGTGGGTCCAGGAGATGGGCTACCTTCAGAGACATCTGAGATAGGCCCGGATGACAGGGGTCCCTCCCCTGTGTGTCCTGATCTTCCTTCCTGACAAGCTGCTGGCAGCTTTCTGGATCCTTTCTAAGATGAAACAGGATGGGCCCCCCTGCAAAGAGTTGTAACTGGACCCCCCTTGGATTGGGCTTCTGGTAGCCCTCTCCGCTCAGGAAACGCTTGGGAATCAATCCTCCGTGTGCCATTTCCCCAGGGCAAAGGGGAACCGGTTGCCCCAAGCCTGGTGATGTCCCAGCTCTTCCCTGATACCAGCAATGAGAATAGTTGATTGAGTACTTACCAGTTGTTAGGAGCTAGTGTAAACATTTCACAAATACTGAATCATTCTTACTACTTTCTTTTGTTTTAAAGTGGAGAAAGAAAGACACAGAACAATTTTCGCGGCGCCGGTGGGCTGATGGTTAAACTTGCACAGTTAGACAGCACCTCCGCTTGCAGCCTCTGCAGCCCGACCAAGGAAGGCCCTTTTTCCCTCTGGCTTTGCAGAGGGTGGGGAACAGCACTGAGCCCTCACAGGAGCGGCACTGTCAGGCTCATCGAGCCCTAGCCTGTGAGAAGCGGAGAAATGGAAACCTGGGAGATCTAACCATTAACTACCCAGTGCAGCCCCCACAGTTGGCAGCGGGGAGCAACTAGAATCCACGGGCTCTTAAACCCTTCCTGAGTGTCGTTTCTGTCTATGCATCGACCCGTTTTAGGAATTCCACTCCGCAGTCAGGACCAGAGGCCACCCTTAAAGGCAGGGAAGTATTTTCTAAGATGCCTCGTTTCTTGAAACGAATAAAATAATTGGGTTGATCATGCTCAGCACAGATTTTCTCCACCAGTGAGCTCTTTCACTGGCACTGAAAAGTCACTTTTTGGGGTGCTCATTATCCCTCAAGATCTTGTGTTGCTCATTTGCATATGAAAAAGAAAGTTCATAAAAGCCCTTTCTTATTTCCTAACAAGGGTTCAAATCAGGGACCATTATCATCCTATAGAAAGACCCAAATGGCATATGGATCATTCTAGAGAAGAGCCTGAGCGCCTTTTAAGAGAATTGTTTTAGTTTTTGCAGGAAATTAATCAGAGGGATGGGCTTTGTGGGGCCAGGAGCAAATCTAATCTGTCTTTTGTTCCAATTTGCCTTGCTCCAATTCCTAGCAATTGTAGACAACATGCTCTTTTGTTCAGGAGACACTTGTTACATGCATAATTAGAGGCTGCAGTAGCTGTGTTTAAAGAAAAACTGTTTTCCAATGTAATGTGTGATCTTGATAATAGTATTTTCATCAAAGGTAGCAATTACATTCATTAAGCTGGGACTGGCGTGGCGGCAAGGAAATTAAGTGGAAAGTGAATAAAAAAGCTCCCCTCCCCCCTTTTTATCTCCTTCTCTTTATAAGTTGAAATGCACCATGGTGAGCCGTAACTGGGAAATACATCGTGAATATAAAAAAATAAAGTCCTCCTTAACCTTTCCGAAGGATGACCCCGCAGACATCCCGGGGACGGAGCTATAGATGTGCTTTTCAAATTAAAGGGCTTTATTCTGCCTTGATTTCCTATGCGAGTTTTAAACGAGCTCAGCCTAGGATTCACATCTTTAAAGGCTGCTGGCTCTTTAGGATTAATTCACTGTTCCTTTCACACATAAATTAATGGTTTTGTGTTTAATAATAATTTTTAAAAGCACAACAAGGCATAAATCAATTAGTTTAGGAGAGAAAAAAGGCCAGTTGACTATTCTTTAATCGCCCCTTTAACTTCCTTATATGTTACTTTTCTGGTTGATGTGAAGTGACATCCGGTATTGAGACAGCCATGTAGTGCAGAAATTATCTTTGGTTAATTTTTATGTATTTGAAAAAAGCAAGAGACAGAGAGAGACCTAGTGAAAGAAATCTCTCGCATCTGGTTGAAGCCAGGAGCTGGGCATGCCATCCAGGTCTGCCATGTCGGTGGCAGGGACCTAAGGCCTTGCGCCCATCGTCTGCTGTCTCCCAGTGTGCTTGTTAACGTGGAGCTGAACTGAAACCTTGGCACGGGATGCGGGTGTGTGCACGCGTGTTTCCCCCACACCCCCCGGGGCAGATGCTCCGCTGGGTTAGAATTCCTGCTTAACAAATGCCCTTGCGATGCCTCGAAGAGCTGCGGAGTGGGGGGTCCCCGTTTTGTGCAACAGAGCACAATGACAGCTGGAACCGCCTGGGCAGAGGGGACAGAAATCTGCCACCTCCCATCAGTACCCTGGCTTCTGCAGATGTCTGACCTGAAAAGCTAGCTGAGAAACTGAAAGCAGTCTATGAAAATCAATTGGGGACCCCCCTCTTTACTCCCCCTTTTGTGGCTGGTCATGCCCGGCTCTGCAACAGCGATCGTTATGTTCAGATTGATTGACCCAAATGCCATGCAGACTGTCTTGGAGTGCCACAGAGTTTCCCCAGGCTCCGCACTGCTGCAGGCTGCCTCAGGGTGCAGCCAGGGCCAGGGGACTACACTTACAGAAAAAGCAGGGTTTAGAACTTTTAAAGTCAGAGTTACAGAGAGAGATGTCCAAATGGCTGCAATGGCCACCGTTGGGCCAGGCCATAGCCAGGAGCCGGGAGCTTCATCTGGGTCTTCCACGTTGGTGTAGGGGCCCAAGCACAAAAGCCACAAACCAACCAATCACCTAACCAACTGGCCTCAGAGTAACTCCTCCCCTGCTGGTCGTGAGCAAGGAGTGCGAGGACCTTCTAAGGGATGGGCCTGCAGGTGCCAGTCGAAGATTGTGGCTTTGGCAAAGATGCTGCAGGGTCCAGTCTCGGCACTGATGGGTACCAGCCGCTCTTCCCCAAACCAGTCTACTCCTACAGATATGTTCCCAAACACTTCTGGGCCAGAAGGAGGAGCAGGGGAGGGAGTCTGGAGCCAGCTGCACTGCATCCGCGTGTTCTTGATGCTAGACAATGAAGTCCATGTGTTTTGAAAATTTTGTTCTCCTGAAGATTGCCTTTGGTGAGGCCAGCTGGAAGTTTTAGGCCAAAGCTTGAGTTGGAAGGAGGCACAAGTTTAAGCAAATGTAGAATCAATGAGATTGAGAAGCAGGTCAAACCAACGAGAGCACAAGGATCCTTCCAGCACTGACCTGTGAGAGCAGCATGGTGAAGACCAGCGTCTAACTTTTTCATGCAATATAGTCTGACAAACTCCGCAAGCCATTGTCTTTCTAGAGCTGGCAGCTCACTCCCTGTGGGCACCCTTTGATGAGTCAGTGGCAAGAAGTCTGCATCAGGGCTGGGCCAGGGAACCTTTGGTCAGCCTCCCAGTGTCCTTTGCTACAAAATAAGCGCAGTGGTCGTCAAGGAGCTTAGCTTCTGCCCACATGAGAGAGGGAGAGGGGTGTGAATGAGCACCAGCATACGCCACCACATCTCTGATGTCAACAAAGACTCAGAAGGGCTGTCCACTCAGCGGATGGCCTTCCTTCAGGACCAAACCCTACAGACTTGGCTTGTAGCTCCAAAAGGAAAGCACTCCCATGGTTAGATGGAAAAACACCGAACCCGAGGTGACTTGTTCCATCAGCAGTGTTCTCACTGAGTGTCTGGCAGCTAAGCAGGGTAAAATGCTCTTGTCACAGGCCCCAGTGGGTCTTATTGGGAATGGGGTTGGCTGTGCTGCTTTGGTGTTTGGCTTTCCAGGAGCACCACAGCAGAGTGAACGGGGCCCCTCGTCCCACTGGGCCTCTCAACTCTGAAGGGTGAAGGGGGTGCTGCCAGCTGCTCCCCATCCCACAGCTCCCTGCTCCAGGACAGGCGGGGCTTCAGGAAGCTCCAGGGTCTGTTTATTTTATTTCTTTTTCTTTTTTAAAAAAATGTATCTTTATAAGAAAGGCAGATTTACAGAGGGAAAGAGACACAGAGAAGAAGATCTTCCATCTGCTGGCTCACTCCCCAAGTGGCTGCAGCGGTTGGAGCTGAGCTGAGCTGAGCTGAGCCAAGAGCCAGGAGCTTCTTCTGGGTCTCCCGTGCGGGTGCAGGGTCCCAAAGTCCAGTGCGTTCCCAGGCCACAGGCAGAGCTAGATGGCAGCCAGGACGCACTCCAACATCCGTGTGGGATGCCGGAACTGCAAGGGGGAGGATTAGCCAGTTGAACCATTATGCTGACCGTTATAGGACGTATTTGATTGGTCTTGTTCAACTGGGTTCTGAGCAGAAGTGTTTTGATATGTTAGTGTTAAATGAAAATCCACAATGGGACTTACAGATCAGGAAATGACTTTTACAAGTGCCCTGTGTCAGAGGCAGAGAGAAAGTCCAGGAAACAGGTATTGCACTCTGCTTGGCACGTGCTCGGTAAGGCTCCCTGACTCTCCCTCCTGTCCTAGTGCACCTCCTGCATTTTAGAGGTAACTTTTGGCCTGGTCCTCACCTTGCACGTGCCGGGATCCCATATGGGCGCCGGTTCTAATCCTGGCAGCCCCGCTTCCCATCCAGGTCCCTGCTTGTGGCCTGGGAAAGCAGTCGAGGACGGCCTAAAGCCTTGACCCTGCACCCGCATGGGAGACCTGGAAGAAGCTCCTGGCTCCCGGCTTCGGATCAGCTCAGCTCAGCTCCGGCCGTTGTGAACTCTTGGGGAGTGACTCAGTGGATGGAAGATCTTCCTCTCTGCATATCTTTCTTAGAAGAATAAATAAATCTTTTTTTTTTAAAGGGGTGCCTGAAACTATGGAAGCTGGGAATGTTATACTAGGGCCACCTTTTAAACTGGAAAGTCGACTTCCGAGAATACTGTGAATAGCTGGGGGCCAGCTGGGGGCGGGGGAGCCACTCAGCGACAGCAGCAGTGCCTTATCCTCCCAGTACGCAGAGCAGAGCCTCATGGGAGGCAATTTTTAAGGATGAGAAGATTTGAGGGGACTTCAGAAAGTTTCTAGAAGAGCAGGTGTTTAGCCCGGGGCTAAGAGCCCTGCCCTCGGCACTCCCGACTCCGGCTTTCAGCGGGTGCAGGCCCTAGCAGACAACTAGCAAGGGCTCAAGGGTGCAGGTGTGCCATCTCGGTGGGAGACCTGGGTTGCATCCCTGACTCCCAGCTCTGGCCCAGCGCAGGCCCGTTCGCTGGGCGCATTTGGCAAATGAACCAGCAGACAGGATCTCTCTTCAGCTGCCAAACACAAATAATGAATGAAAACAGTTTTAAAACACATTGAAAGTGGAATTCAGATACTGCGGTGCAGACCTTTTGAATTTCACAAACACAAGGAGGGGTTTTAAAAGTTCAGGCAAATGGTTCAATGAAAAAAAAAACTGAATAGATCTCAAAAAATTTTTTGCCGCAAAATAAATATTTTCTTAATTTGTGTGTGTGTGTGTGTGTGTGTGTGTGTGTGAGAGAGAGAGAGAGAGACCATCTGCAGGTTCGTTCCTCAAATGCCTGCCACAGTTGGGCCCAGGCTGGGGCCATGACCAAGGCCAGAAGCAGAAACACAGTCCCGCTTTCCCATGTGGGTGCAGTTCCCCGAGCCGTCTGCACTCCCCCGCTGTCTGCACTAGCAGGACCCGGCTTCAGGAGCTGGAGGCAGGCAGAGAGCCTGGACACCGATCTGCAACTCTCAGCTGTCTTGGCCACCTGCTCAAGCGTGTGCCCTAAACTTTTATTTTTTTAATAATTTTTTTTAAAAAAACGGTACATTTGACAATTACAGAAACAAAAAAATATTTCATCCACTGGTTTACGCCTCTAGTGGCCACCATGGTTGAGGCTGGTCCCAAATGAAGCCAGGAGCCGGAAACTTCATCCTGGTCTGTGATGTGTGGCAAGGCCATAAACACTTGGGCTTTTCTGCTGCTTTTCCAGCTGGGAGCTGGATCTAAGCAGAGCAGCTGGGACTAGAGCCGGCACTCCGATGTGGGACACTGCTGTTGTCATAGGAGATAGCTCAATTTTTTTATTTTTATTATTGGAAATTCAGATATATAGAGAGGAGAGACAGAGAGGAAGATCTTCCATCAGTTGATTCCCTCCCCAAGTGACTGCTGCCGGAACTGAGCCAATCCGAAGCCAGGAGCCTGGAGCCTCTTCTGGGTCTCCCACGAGGGTGCAGGACCCAAGGCTTTGGGTTGTCCTCGACTGCATTCCCAGGCCACAAGCAGGGAGCTGGATGGGAAGCAGGGTGGCCAGGATTAGAACCATATGGGATCCCAGCATGTGCAAGGCGAGGACTTTAGCTGCTAGGCTGCTGCACTTGGCCCAGCTTAATCTTTTAAATATTCCATCTTTCTGTGAACTCTCTCAGGTTCCCTCCTAGACTGAGGGAGTGTGGGAGGCAAGAGGGATTGGGAAGCTGCGGACGAGAGTCATGAAGACTGAGGACCCAGCATTAGAGGGGAGTCTCTCTACCCACCTGGACTGACACACCCATCTTCTCACCCCTCTTTGTAACTAATCCAGGCTGTTAGCCCTCCGTCTGGGAGTCTCTATCCTATCGTTTCACTTATTACTCATCGTGTACAGTGAACGCTACCTGTCACATTCTGTCGTTTTAGAATCCAAAGAAATTTTGAGAAAATTTTAACGAATATTCATTTGCCTTTGGTAAGAAGCAAAAAGCAAAATTCTCCTTGCCAAGCTGGTTAACTGAGTGTTCCCCAGCCTCTGGGTCTGCTTCTGCCTTTCGCTACTTGACCCCGATGCTTCCTCAGTCAGCAACTATGACTATGGCTCTGTCAATTGTTTCATTGTATTTCTATTTGCTTTGTTCCAAGTCATCCACAGGCATGTTGTTAGGGGCGTAACCTTCCGTGGCATCTTCTGGGGAACGCCCCCTTTTTATGAGATAGTCTTTATTTTGTCTTTAATTTAGCTTTGTGAGATGTTATATGTAGTATTCCCTGCTTTCTTCTTTGCAGCACTTGTAGGGGCATTTTTCCATCTATTTATTTCAATTTTCCCATGCTCTCTTGTTTTGGGTGCCCCTGGTTTATCTGTACCTGGTAATTTCATTTTCATTTTGCCACATTTGAACACTTGATTCTGACAAGTTCATCTAACCCATCTACAGACACAATTACATTTGGTTACATTCCTACTCTTTTTGCTTTACAATTAGTAAGATTTCTTTATTAAAAATTATAAGGTTAATCATTTACCCACATAAAAAACCTTTCTAAGCCTCCCCAGAACCTGGGGTTGCTCTGGGTAAGTAGGTATACTCTGCCTTTTCCCACATTCATTTTAAGAATTCAGTACAATCTGTTGTTTCCTTTAAGTTGGAAAGAATTCTGAGATGCTTTGATCTTCTTGGGTTCAGTTCCTTGGTCTCTGGTGGTCACCTGGGTTTCAGATCTTTGCTTAACATCGGTTTTAGAAACTACTGAATTCAGAAATTTGGTAAACAGAACTATTCATTTTAGAAATGGCTAGAGAAGGCCAATGAAATGGCTCAATTGACTAAACCTCCCCCTTCGAGAGTCAGGATCCCATATGGGTGACACTTTGTGCTCCAGCTCCCTGCTTGTGGCCTGGGAAAGCAGTGGAGGACGGCCCAAAGCATTGGGACCCTGTACCTGTGTGGGAGACCTGGAGGAAGCTCCTGGTCCTGGTTTCAGATAGGCTTAGGTCTGGCTATTGCAGCCACTTGGGGAGTGAACCAGTGGATGGAAAACCTTTCTCTGTCCCTCCTTCTCTCCATTAATTTGATCTGCCTTTCTCATAAAAATAAATAAATCTTTTAAAAATTGTGTGGATTAGTTAACTTCTCAAGTTATGCTTAATTCCCTACCAAATACTGAAAATAACCATTGACTGAAGATTCCAGTGTTTTTCTTCCATGTCTGTGACAGCTGGGCAGATTCAAATGAGGGCCACCAATCCAACTGAAGTGTCAGTTTAGAACTGAGGCGTAATTACTACTAGAACATCGCTGGCACAAGCTTTATGAACACAGGCCACACATGCGCAAATCCAAGCAGGACGCAAATGGCTGGCAGCACTTTATCTTCGGCCTGCACATACAGCAAAGTCTGATGAATTTGATTTGTAATTGTCAACGAGAGCTCTGTCTAGCCACTCGAGAGTCGGTGGTACAGAGCCGACAGATGGCGTACACTGGGATGTGGCTGTGCTGTGGCTGCTGCTCGCGCCAAGCTCGGTCTGCACGTGGCGCTTCTGGGTTATCAACGCAGCACTGACCGGCGTGCATGGGCTCTTGCATGATTTACCAATAAATGACATTAAATGTTAAAAATCGTAAGGCCAGGCTTGTTTCTTTAGATTGGGCAACTGTACACCTGCTTAGCTGCCTATCGCATGGCCTACAGCCACCACGTAGGCGGTTGGCACGCTGGGTCGTTCACCAGAGCCCGGGCTAGCTTCTAGCTGCTTTCGCAAATGAAAGCCAAACGTGGCGCACAGCATTTCCCAGAGTGAAATCCCTGTGGTAACGACCTTCCTCTTGGCACTCCCTCGGCTGCCCTTCCTCTGAGTCCACTTTGCTGCTGCCCTGGTCCCGGCCCCTCCCACCTTTGCTATTTATTTCCTTGGTCCTATTTTCAGCTGGATTCTCTTCTGGGCAAGCTTTGAAACTCAACCAGCTTTCTATTAGCTAATAAGAGGTGGTGGCATTTTACTGTGAGGTTCCTGAAGGCTAGTGAATGAGCCAGGGTGGGCCTGCAGGGCGGTTCTGCACAGGGGCCTCAGACTGCTGAGTGTGAATCCCACAAGCAGCACCTTACTTAGCCTCCCCAAGCCTCTCTCCTTGCTTGTAAAATGGGATGACAAGACTGCCCACTCATTGGGTTGCCATGAATTAGTGGATAAGAAGAGTACAGGACAATGGGTAGAACAGTCAGTACTGACTGCTGATGCTAACAGGTATAAGGAAACACTTTGGTGGAGATTGACCTTGACAGTGTTCCGTCTGCCTGCGAGGGTGCACAAGCGACCACGTCCACCCGAGGAGCCACTGAAACTCACCCCTGTGTGGTGGCAGCTCTGAGTCCACAGCACTTGGGCTGTGGTAACCACTCAGCCCGCAATGCTGAGTGACAGTGGGAGACAAGGTGGCTGACACCCAGGCTTCTAAAAAAAAGGCAGGAAATAACGGGGCAAAGATATGCTGAGATCCACCATGGATTTAGGCAACAGCATGTCACTGAGTAGCAAGTGCGGTAATACAGAAGCTCCAAAGTAATGCTCTAAAGCACAGGTTGGACACCAGCCAGGAAGCAGCCGTGTGACGCCCTCCAAAGAGGTCACCTCTGGGAAGGGCCACCTCTGGGGCCATGGCGGGGCCAGGAGAGGCGAGCTCAACAAACCGACTGTGTCTTGTTGCCGGTGACAGCATTATTTTCTGCCTTCATCTGTGTCAGCTAACAATTTTGTGTTACCAGAGTAGCAAAGAGCTGCAGTTAATTTAGTACTTTATTTTTTCATTCTCCATAGAATATTGATTTTGTAACACAGAATACAGTCTGCAACATAGCATTAAAACAACTTTCACTTTATGAAAGATCAGCAAAAATATACCAGCAAGGATACAATCATTGCACTGATTAAAACTCGCTCTAACAATAAAACGAAGTGATCACATACAATAATTTCCCATTTGACACACCAGCCAACAGCTAAGAGGGCTCGCCAAATGCCCGTGTCTTTGCCAGGTGACTGACGCAGGCAAAGGATGATACGGATTCATTACAAGACTTCTGAAATGCTCATTACCAGTTAAACCTAAAATCAATCAACTGTAACAAGGATGAAACCCCAACCCGACATCTGGGGAAAGGGACGATGCTTAGCGCCAGGAGGACCGCTGGACTGGGAGCTGGCACTTTTGGATTTTCTACCGCCGAGCAGATGACTTGGGCAAGTAATCTCGGCTATGAATCGTTCACTTTTTAACTTTCCAGGATTCTAAAATCCTTGACAGAGTCATTTTTTAAAAAAAGATTTGTTTATTTTATTACAAAGTCAGATATACAGAGAGGAGGAGAGACAGAGAGGAAGATCTTCCATCCGATGATTCATTCCCCAAGTGACCACAACGGCTGGTGCGTGCCAATCTGAAGCCAGGAACCAGGAAACTCCTCCAGGTCTCCCATGCGGGTGCAGGGTCCCAAAGCTCTGGGCCGTCCTCCACTGCTTTCCCAGGCCACAAGCAGGGAGCTGGATGGGAAGTGGAGCTGCTGGGATTAGAACCGGCACCCATATGGGATCCCGGGGCTTTCAAGGCGAGGACTTTAGCCGCTAGGCCACGCCGCCGGCCGGACAGATTCATTTTTACATTGTAAAATGAAGCCCTTAATCACCCTAACTTGGCTTGAGTCAGCTGTGCCTGCGTGAAGCTGGTCAGGCAGTTCTCCTTCCTGAGTGCCAGGGCAGCCCAAGTTCAGAAACAACAAACACTGACAGGTGGCAGGAGGTGAAGAGCGGCTCCCCAGCAAAGCCTGAGCTTTAGGACCCAGTGGGATGGTTATCCGAAGAGAAGCCATAATGCAAGAACTTGGGGAAACCAACATCTCCTTAGGTGAAATGACACAATTCACCAACAGAAGAAGGTAGGCAACTAGATTAGCTACAATATAGAATATAAGTAATTGTAAGCGTTCTTTGTGAGTGTAATCAATTAGAACTTAATCAAGAGCAAACATAAAGCCAAGGTGCAGACATGTGCCAGGGCCCTGCAATGCCTGGTGTTGAACTTGACGTTGAACTTGGCGTTGAACTTGGCGTTGAACTTGGCGTTGAGTGCGCCCTTCCAGGCTCCCTTTGTTTTTGTAAAGTCAACTTCTTTCAAATCATCACCACAATGAAAGGCATCTGCCCCCTGGGGGCACGGGCACCCCCACTCCTCTCAGGCTTCCTTCTGTTCTCAGTGTGGGTTCAGCCCACGTGTCTGTTCTTGCTTTCATCACCTCCCTATTTCAAAGTCAAGTACACTCCATCTCTTCGGGTTCAAGGTGTAAATTTATCCTTAATTCCTTCTCTAATTTTTAAAATGTAATTCTTATCTCAATTGTATTTCTACAATTGAAGTGTTTAACTATAATTTGCATTGTAGAAATTAATAAACATGAACATGAATAAACATGAACATGCAGAGCAAAACTGCTTTGAAAACATCACATTTTCTTTTTTTTTTTGCTGCCCCCCAACCCATCACATTTTCTTAACAAACATTATCTTTTCTTAAAGTGCTAAAATACTTTCCACTTAATAATAGTGATTATTTTATGTGACTTCATGAGCCTTGGGGCATTTTTCATCTTTAACCTGTGGCCAATGTTTTTAGAAAACAGAAAATGCTCCTCTCTGGTCTACTGGCCTCTGGGAACTTAAGGGGTCTCGGCCGTGGCCTGTGTGTTCCTAACTCGGAGCCATTGCCAGCTATCTCTTTGGTTGAGTTCTGCCTGTCTGCAATTTGTATTATAAAGCAAGAGAGTTATCTTTGTCTTTGCGAATATTAAATCATCTTGACACTGAATCTCCTTTTTTGAGCTCCGAGGCACGCCCGTGTTTCTCATTTCTGATATGACTCTGATACACTGCTTCGAGGCAGCCGGCAGAATCTCTGAACCAAAACTCCATTTCTGCATTCTTGTTCAGGGCAAAGCCCTGCCTCAGAGTTTGAGGAAATCACATTCGGTTAAAATTCAGGAACAAAATCTGCTCTGCTGAGAAGCAGAGCACGCTGAAGGAGGATGACAACATCCAGTATTTTCTGATTATTAAACCGACCGCTCAGACTTGAGCCTTGAGAACCAGTGCAGAGGCTTGTTGTCACAATGGTCTGCTGAAATCATCAGGAAATGCATCTTTTACTGTTCTCCAATTATAGAACCAACAAAGCGATACCTACCATTAATTCTCCACTCGCTCTCAGATATTTAGAACTAGAATATTTAAAGTATTAATTAAAAACTGTGCAAATGATGTTTCTCTGGCGACACAAGATATAGTGCTCCTAGGAATATAAAATGGTCATTTCTAGAAATAACACTTCAAATGTCTGTCTTTGCCAAATGCAGATGGAGCGAAACCTCCATATGCTCTAATATTATAATAACGGAAACATGTAGAGAAGTTTAAAGACAGTTTCAGAGAAAATACAGGTGCATTTCTTCCCAACTACAAAAATGACCCCCTGTGCGTAAATTAAGCAGACTGCAAAGGTAGAAAAGGTCTCGAGTGAGGACTGCGACCACAGGCCTCAGGATGCATGGACATCAGAGCTCTGCTCCCCCAGCAAGGCACAGCAGCTTCCAGCAGGGATGTGCAGCTTCCGGAGGGCCCCTGCCACCAGCTCAGTACTCAGCATCGATGTGCTTGGCAATGGTGTTCAGCTGGATGTTGGAAGTCCCTTCATAGATGGTCCCTGAAACAGCAGGGGCAGAGTGGACCCACAGTGAGGATTCTACCCAGAACACTGCCCTGCAGCCGGCACCCCGCAGTCTCCATTCACCTGCTAGGGCAGACCTCCCTGGCCCCTGCTTAACCACCAGCTAACTGAGGGAGACCAGGTTCTCATTTGGCTTGCAGATGCTGGGAAGCAGTGTTGAGCAGCCCAAGGTATGGCTGCGAGCCGTGGAGGCCACTGTACTTGTTTCCCCCTTTGGTGGTGGAGCACTGGAGCGCGCAGACCTGATTATACGCTTAGCTTGTGCAATTAGAGCGCTACTCCAAAGACACTGTGAAACCACATTAATCACAGAGTAGTAACATTTTCAGTGAAAACATTAAGCTTATTAATGTTGGTACAATTCTACTAAAACCTCTTAAGTCATTTTAAAAAGCAATATGATGTTTAAAAATACAATTTTTTTAAGGAAGAGGTAGGAAAAAACTCAGCCATAAGAAATGGTGAGCGTTGATAAGCATACAGTGAAGAGATTAAAATTGCCTTTGCCTAGGTTCCACTAATATAAAACCAACAAATTCAACAGGCCAAACACCTACAGAGGCAAATAAAACAAAATGTAAAATAATAATAATAATACTAATACTAATAATAATAAATCCACTTACCAATTTTTGCATCTCGGAAATATTTTTCTACGGGGTAATCTTTGGTGTATCCTACTCCTCCCAACCACTCGATACACTTGCTAGTTGTTAGCCCCGCAATCTGCCAAAACAAATCAGCAAATCATGCATTGGCACCACATTGGTTTGCAGTCTAAATACTCCTGGGTGGCACCTTAAGCACTTGCCACGAGTGCCAACTGGCAGCGCTGAGGTCAGGAAGGCACTGTGTTCCCGGGCCCACTCTCCATGCCACTTTACATGATGCCTGTGAGCTCACACAATTCTGATTTGTTTCTAAGATTATGAGAGCCCCATTCACACTCATGCTTGCCAACAGGTGCCAGCTGCCCAGCAAAGTTCAGAGGGCCTTCTTCATGCATACTTTGTCAGCCTGGGCATGCAGCAGAAGCGGTGACACTAGTCTCTGGCCTGTTGGTCCTGGTTGGCCCTTTAGAGTCAGACATGAAACCAACATGTAAACTGACAAACCACACGGGGCAAAACAGAAGTTTATGAGGGAAGTCGATGTGATTCAGATGGCAGAACAGTGGGGGAGATTTCTGCTTGGTGGAGACCTAAGGGAGCAGGGGGCGCAGGCACAGGGGAACGGAGGGGAGAGGACTTACTGGACGGCCACTTTGCGTATGTCCACAGCCTGTTTCCCAGAACCCGAGCATGTCACCCTACGTGTCATGGGACCTTTGTAGATGGGATAAGGCATCCTGAGGGAGGGAGCTGGCCTTGAACTACAGGCTGGGAAGCAGGAGAATCAGTCACTGCCTGTGATGAGAGTCTGGACTTAGATCTGAGATGCAGACAGGGAAGGGGTGCTGGAGAAGGCGTGGGAGCAGCCTCCAGAAGCTGACCAAGGATGCTGCCCCAGGGCCTCCGGAAAGGCTGCGGCTCAGAAGAGGGCTGGCAGCACACCTGCTTCAGACTTCTGCACTCCAGAAACGAGAGCGAAGGAGCTGTGCTGCTTCAGGCCCCTTGGTGTGGCAGTGGCGATGAACTGGACAGATTGTGTTCTGTCTGTCATAAGAAGCCACAGAAGGGCTTAAAGCTGGAGACGGACATGACCTCACAGGTGTCTGAAGAAGGGAGAGAGATTGGCTCAAGGGACCAAGAGACCAGGGGTTGGCATTGATGAAGAAATGCTACTGCTTAGACCAGAGATGTGGCAGTGGGGAGCCAGCGACACGCAGAACCTGAGGTCTTTTTGGGTGGAAGGCAGAGGAACTGATGATGGGGTGATGCTAGGGCCAAGGGAAAGGCAGCGCTGCAGGGAGCAGGTCAGACAGAGGCGGCTGGATTCAGGAGACTGTTGATGGGACTTAGGGGATGCACGCTGAGGCTGGGAAGCAGCTGCTGGCTGTTCTGAGTGAACTGCAGCCGAAGCCACCCCTGCTAGCCAATGCAGATTTATGTGGGTAGAAAGCCCAGGAAGTATAGACCATCTTGTCTGGGCAGTTTTCATCTTGTCTGCTGGTATCATAAAGTCCACTTTGCCCCATCTGGGAAGCAGAGGCAGGGCACCCTCACTCAGAGGAGCCTCACTGCCTGACTGGTGGTGGGGGCCGGCCCAAACTGGGCTGCTGAGGGAAGCACCGAGACCCCCGGAAGCAAAGTACGTTCCAATGGCAGCTTTCCTCTTTGGCTTTTCTGCTGCAGGGCCTGAGGGTCACACACTTCAATAACAGAAGAAAAGGCTGAGGGACTCTTCCTTTGCCCCCTTTACCTCAGATGCAAAGTATTTGGCCATAGAGGCTTCTTTGATGAAGGGCCTTCCAGCTTCTACAAGCCGAGCAGCGTTGTACGTTAGTAACCTTGCAGCTTCCAGCTGGGTGGCCACGTGAGCCACTTGGTGTTGGAGCCCCTGCAACAGGCAGGCCCAAGTTAGAGAATGACGACGTGTGGACACGCGCACGGCTCATCCTCACAGTCCTGCAAGCTCATACCACACTACAGTCTTGACACATATCCAAAGGAAATTCACATTTGTTTCTTTCAAATAGCTTAAAATCTGCTCTCTAAAAATGAAATCATGACACTGTAGGTATAGCGAAGTCCTTTCTTCTATAGAAGTTTCAAAGATCATATAATTTTTACCCTTGTCAAAATGTAAACAGTTGTAAATCATCACCAGGTTGGGCTTACCAACATGCCTGTTATTTAATACTTAATTCCAATTTGTCTATTCCTATACTAACATCACTGTTGTAGAAATGTTTTGTGTCTTTTACATAGAATTCTTGATTCTGACCATTTCTGCCAAGTATATTCAGTCCAACTGTGCCTATAGATCCCATCCAGGTTGTCTAGTCCAACAACATCGGGTACGATGGGACTCAGAAAAGTGACTGTGACCTATGAGTCAGCTTCTCTAAGTCCACTGTGTCCTGACACAGAGAGGATGCTCATCCAATTGCTGCTGCCGAGGATGGGGACAAGGTCAAGTTGAAAGATGCAAGATTGCTCAGGCCTGGTCCTGACCCTCAAGAATTCTATCATGTTGGGCCCGGTGGCGTGGCCTAGCGGCTAAAGTCCTCGCCTTGAAAGCCCCGGGATCTCATATGGGCGCCGGTTCTAATCCCGGCAGCTCCACTTCCCATCCAGGTCCCTGCTTGTGGCCTGGGAAAGCAGTTGAGGACGGCCCAGAGCTTTGGGACCCTGCACCCGCGTGGGAGACCCGGAGGAGGTTCCAGGTTCCTGGCTTCGGATCGGTGCGCACCGGCCCGTTGCGGCTCACTTGGGGAGTGAAACATCAGATGGAAGATCTTCCTCTCTCTCTCTCCTCCTCTGTGTAATAAAATGAATAAATCTTTAAAAAAAAAAAGAATTCTATCATGTTGACACACACAAAGCACAAAGCAAATCATTCCAACGAGATAAAACAGTGGAGTAAGAATTAACTTTCATCCAATCTTCACAGAGTTAATAATATTACTTTTTTAAGATCAATGTTCCAAGATTTCCTCTGATCAGGTCGTTATCATTACCCCATTAGACCCGACCTCTTCACCCTCCCTATATTTGGACACAGTTTTGTCTACGTGCAGAGATCAAACCTGTCCTCTCTTTCCATCCCTTCATTTGGAATTGATGTGGCAGGTGGCTCTGAAACATACTTTAGTATAAGGAAATGAAAATTAGCCCAGGAGCCAAGACAAATATCTGCCATTGGCATCAGATCAGCTCTATGGCCTTGGGAGTTCACCTTCCCGCGTAGAGGCTGGGGACAAGGTCAAAGCGGCAAGGCACTGGGCCAGCCTGCATCCTCGGTCCTTCTGGGTGCTGAATGACAGCACCTGACCAGAGCCTAGTGTCATCTCTACAAACAGTGTGCATGAGTCTGTTACAAACCTGCAGATGATGCAGCATGACCAAGCTGGCAGGGTCACCAGGAAGCATACTTGGAGCCCAGAGTTGGCTAAGGGGAGGCTTTTAAGTCAGTTATGCTGGAATGCTACCCCGCAAGGCTCCGAGATGCCAGGAGGGCCTGGTATGCTGCTCTACCAGGGTGTCTTCACTCTGGTAAAACCTCTGTGTGGGCAGGGAGAAGAGCCCTGCCACCAGGAGGCTCCTGCTGGGAACCCTGGGACGCTGCCACAGGCAAGCATTTCCTCAGGCTTGCACAGTAGCCTCATCTAAGGCAGCCAGCTATTGCCTTGTACACGATGCACACACCAAAGCCTCCTCCTTGCCTTAGCACCAGATCTGCTCTGTCAGGAATTCCTGACAAATGGTACCCTTTACAAGTGCTTGTCAATCCATGTACTGCTGAGCACTTTAAACACATTTTAACTTAAAATTATTTTTTTTTATTGGAAAGTCAGGTATACAGAGAGGAGGAGAGACAGCGAGGAAGATCTTCTGCCTATTGATTCACTCCCCAAGTATCCACAACGGCCGGTACTGAGCTGAGCTGAGCTGAAGCCAAGAGCCCAGAGCCTCTTCCAGGACTCCCATGCGAGTGCAGGGTCCCAAGGCTTTGGGCTGTCCTCTATTGCTTTCCCAGACTACAACCAGGGAGCTGGATGGGAAGCAGGGCTGCTGGGATTAGAACCAGCACCCATATGGGATCTCAGTACTTGCAAGGCGAGGACTTCAGCCACTAGGCTACCCACGCTGGGCCCAGACTCGGAGCTTCTATAGCAATGAGGAGACAAGCTCTGTGTTGCTCACCAAGGCATCCCGAGTCACGTTCTGCCAGTGAAGTAGACTAACTTTCACAGGTGCACTCCGCAAAGTCCTTCCTCTCTAACTCCCCTGTGTGCGCGGCCTTGAGAGAGTCCCTCCGGGCTTTCTAGTCCTTCCTCTTGCTCTCCCTCTGCTTACACTGCCTTCCAGAGCGGGAGGCTGGAGCAGTGGGAAGATCTCAATAATCACATACCTGAAAATCGAACACTCTTCTGCCAAATTGCATTCTTTCTTTGATATACGGAACAGCATAGTCAAAACATCCCTGGGCCAGTCCCAACATCTGTTAAAAATACAAACGGTAACACAAAAAAAAACAAAAATAAATTTAAAAAAAAAGAAAAAAAAGTGAAAAAAAAAGAAAAAATACAAACGGCATTTTAATTTTATGATAAGCTAATGCTCTCAATCATACCAGTGGTAAAACTTTTTTTTAATAAAATAAAACATAAATGTGAGACTTATTGATGCCATACAGTTGGCCATAACTATGGCCAGCCTGAATCCAGGATCCAGGAGCTCCATCCTCGTCCCTCACTGGGGTGGCAGGGCTCCGGCGCTTGGAGCACGCCCTGCATTGGCACGGAGTGAGATGAGAGCAACTGGTGGGACTTGAACCACACTCTGTTTAGAGATGCCGACAGCACAGGCAGGCGACGGCGTCACGTGCTGCAATACCAGCCCTAGAAATCCCTTTTAAGACAAACTGAGGACACGGGCCAAGGAAAGAAGAGGAGATACAGAAGTGGCAAGGTATGTTTCAGCAACGCATCTTTGCTGTCTGTATCTATGGAACTGAATTTCCAACATTCAGGAGACAAGTTTAATTGATCTTCTATACATGCCAGTACATTTCATTCCAGCGTTGAAGTAGATCTCCCGGCATGCTACCTTCACTCGAGCGGGCTGCTTTTCAGAAGTCTTTTCCTGTAAGCTCCGACCCTCTGGGTACAGAGTGAGCCGCACAAGTTTTACTCACAACTCGCAGATGGCATAGCAGTTCTCCCAGTCCTTCCAGAAGTCAGGTGCTCAGTGTCACTTCTTAATCCTCTATCTTCCTGTCCATTTGGGTATAATTAGGGTTAACAAGCATTTGAGAAAGCAGGGGTTCTCAACCTTGGCTATATATCAGAATTATTTGGGGAATTCAGTTAAAAAAAAACAACAAAATAAAACACTGAACCTGAAGCCTAACAACTGGATTCAAATCTTCTCCCAAATACCATCTTCTTCAAAATTCTCCAGTTGACTTAATGCATACTTTGGACTGGAGACAACTGATAGTGTATGGCTAAAAAAAAAAAAGTTAATTTACAAGCAAAAGGACAAATCAGGACACGGTGACAGTTTTTCCTGAATTTGTCTCACTGCTAACCAATTTCCATTTCTATTGAGCAACCCAAACTTAGAAATGGCTCCTAAATTTCAACATTAGACAGCCATTAAATCACTATCTAATTATGTCAAACTGTGTAGGCTTTAGAAAAAGAAAAAAAAAATCAATAATTATAGCCTTGGGGGGAAATGCCCACAAACATCAATATTTCATTAGCATTCATTCACATTTTCTTTTAGCCTTTTATTTTAACGTTCTGAAAAATAGAAATAGTGTATTAAAAATTAAATGGCCAAAACCTCCCACCAGCTCCAAAATTAAAATGAGGTTCAATGTACTTTTGCCTGTAGTGATGTCACTGTACACTGCCAGCCGCAGCTTACAGGACGTGAACAACACCCGGTGTTGACATGAAGCCTGGAGTGTCCACTGTCCACACAGAGGCTTAGCCACCTCAGGAAAATGCTTCCTTTCCAAATGCTGAAGAACTGAATTCTTGCCAACAGCAGGGTTTCCAGAACAATGCCTTCAGCGCGCTTTTCCTCTCAAAGGCACCCACCAAGGCATCATACCACCTGACCTGAACTTTTAACAGGTTGTAAGATAACTCAGATAATTAGATGGCAGTCCAGGACTGTGCCAGAAGACTGATACTATCTATGTGTCTGGGAGCAACGAGACTCAGA
Organism: Ochotona princeps; assembly: GCF_030435755.1. Taxonomy (NCBI): domain Eukaryota; kingdom Metazoa; phylum Chordata; class Mammalia; order Lagomorpha; family Ochotonidae; genus Ochotona; species Ochotona princeps. Next base: position 63,147,023 of record NC_080844.1, on the reverse strand, counting down.
ACTGTATTATGAATGCCAAAGCTGACAAAGTTAAGTCACAGAAAAACTTCAAAAAGGAACAAATGAGGCAATTCTCTTTAGCAACCTATTGTCTAGCTTTGTGGGAAATCTGGGTTAAATTTAGATCTAAAAATAGTTAGTAGCAAAAAAGTCTAGAACAACAATCCAAAACTTAACTATTCCAATAGCTAATACAAATGTGTTATCTTTAAAACCTGAAAGATGAGAGCTATTGAATTTTAGATACTCATTAACTACAAATCAATGTCCTATATAAAAATGATATTATTTAAACAAAGACATTATTTATAGTAAAGCCAAAGGCCTTATTCACTTCATGAAGCAAATAAATGTTAGAAAATAAGTGATATCACATCATATAAAAATGTAATATGAATTTTAAGGGTATAATAGAGTTATCTACCCATCTCAGGTTATTTTGCTTTACCTGCCACACACACAAATGGCTCAGTTACCCCATGCAAAACATGAGCAAGTCTTACATTAGTTACAGATTAGGGACCTTCACTATACAGTAGAATATTGTCTTTTTTTATTTTAAATTTTTATTCTAGAATAAATAACATGCTCTGAGAAGTTGATTTTAATATAAAGCCACATTTCAGTTACAATTCACTTTAGAAACCATCAGCCCAAGGACCGAATGATACTTTAATGTTCTCAAAGCAGAGAAACCTACCACTTAGCCATTGCTTGGTTTTCCAGGCACTACATAATTGATCAAAACCGGACCTGAAACAAACTATGGGAAATCAACCTTCCCATGTAAGGGAAGGGCGCCATCTTGTGTTCACAAACTTCCAAACACTCTTTGTTCTTAATGCATTTTTTTCTTGTCTGTTTCTATTTTAAATGACTCACATTATGGGAAGCAAAAATCTGACTCACCTGGGCAGCAATTGCTATTCTCCCTTCATTAAGAATTCCTATGGCGTACTGATAGCCATGTCCAACTTGTCCCAAGACGTTGGTTTCTGGAACCTGAAAGTACATTGCACTTATTTCTCAGCTTGACACAGTCCAACTGGATGGTGTATTTTCCATGCCTGCACACAGTCTGCGAGGCGTATTACTGTATCAGAGGGGTCTGAAGCAGCCACCAATCTCCGTCTATGTTTCCCCCAGGCCCTTGCATCTTCCAGGGCCCAGCATAATCTGTTGTATGAATGAATGACTGAATAAAATTCCACCCACTCTCCCTGATTCTTCTGTGTGTGCTCCAATGTGAGATAACATATCAGGAACTACAAAACTATGCAGCATGTGCAAAAGCAAGAGAAGCCAACCTTTCTTCTGCTGACACGAATCATCTACACAACAATCAACTGTGTGTGCACAGGAGCAAGGGGAGAGGAGGCACAAGAGAATGTGTCTTCATAATAAAAAACAAAGGAAGACTCAGACTAGTACAAAATAAACTTAGCTTTACAGAGGGACGGTGAGATGAGGCAGCAGCAGAGGGAAAGCAGGGCAGACGGGGCTGCCCGGGACTGACCTCTGCTCAGACCCCCGCACCGCCAGCCACACTTCAGATCAAGCTCCAACAAGAGCTTCCAAGGAGGACAGCACCACCAGCTCACAAGGCTCCAGGGCCCAAGCCCGGGGGGTTGGCCAGCTTCTGCCTGCCCGGGGCTGCGTGCTTGCTCCTCACTGGGCAACATCCCACCGTGTGGCCTTTCACATACCTGCACCAAGCATCCTATTTTTTAAAATCATTTTACCTTGATAATCTTTACATGGTTGATTAGGACACAAAGGGTCAAGGGCTACAGGAAAGTGGGTAGGTCATTGATTTCACATTTTTTTTTATAGATCTGGGTTAAGGGGAGAATAAAGGGAGAAGTCCTACCCAGCCTCCTACCCATCCCAGGTCCCCGACGTGGAACATGCTCTGAGGGTCCTGCTCAAGTGCTTTTGATAGTCCAACAGTTCTGAATTGCTGCCAATCTCACCATTTCAAAAATGATGAAATCTCTCCAGAATCCACTGGCTGACACAGTCAACCTTAGAGTCTGTTTGCCCAGATTTTCGTTGCTAACACATGGCTGGGATAGATACGGATTTGTTCTGTCCTCTGTCCTGTTGTGGTACCAGGTGTCCTCTGCAAGTTCCAATAGACTTGCTCTATCCTCAAGTTGCAACACACCAGTACACATTATGGCTTGGACTGGGTGCCGGCTGGGCTAAGCTTTAGCCCCCATCAACCTGAGCTGGATTTGGGGGCGGGATGGGCCGGGCCAGGACAGGTCAGGCTAGAGCACCCAGTGCAAAGGTGAAGTGGGGCAGGCCATGTCATGGCGCCCAACCAGCACACGCAAGTCCCAGGGGTGCTCCAGTGGGAGTTGGGATGGGGGTAGACCAGACTGGGCAGAGCTACAACACCTGTGTGTGGGCCTCAGGTGAGCTAGATCAGGGAAAAGCCAGGCTGGATTGATGGCTTTACTGGTGCAAGCATAGATCACAGTGTGTGAGGGTTGGTTGGGCTTTGTTGCGGCATCAGCTGGCAGATGCTGGCACTGGGGGCTAATCCTGTCAAGCTGAACTGCAGAACCACCTGGAAAGTGCATGGTCTGGGAGTGGGCCCAGGAGGGAAAGAGTGGGCACCTCTCTCTATGTTACCACTCCCAGAGGACAGCATGAAAACCAGGACTGGGGCAGATGTGGCTGGACAGAACAACACCCACCAGCATGTGTGTGGGCTGGATAGTGGGACTGGTTGGTTGAACTAGGCTTCACTGCCCATTGACATGTCGGAGAGCTGAATGGGATGTGGGACAGACTGGACCAGTCTGCCATACATACGGGCAAGCAAGGGAACCAGGACAGGGGCAGGCCTGGTGGGGGTTATGAGGAGTCACCCCGACTAGGCTGCAGCTCCCACTGGTTTGTGTGAGGGCCAAGTGTGTGGTGGGCAGAATCAGGCTGCACTGCAACACCCATTGGTTCTTGTAGAAGACATGGCTGGAAACAGAACTGACCCAGCAATTGCAGCCACCAACATATGCGTAAGCTGATTGGCGGACGGGCTGTTCTGGACCCTGTACTGGCATGCACACACAGGAATCAGGCCTGGGATCACCTCAGACAAAGCTTCTTTGAGGATCCCTCCAACTGAACCGCTGATCTCAGAACCCCAACCACAAAGAGAAGTGCAGGTTCCATGGTCTGACCATGGAGTGCAAGTGTCAAAGTCGAGCCTCCTCAGAGGCTCAGATGGAACAGTAGTCAGCAAATCCAAGTGCACATGGAGGATAGGGCAGTCTGTTGGAACCTGCAGAGGACACCTGGTACCACATCCTTCTCTGAAGAACGAAGCTTCCAAAGTTTCAAAGGTTGGGAAGAATCTGAGTTACACCACATGCTGCATTGCCCCCGAGGACAGCCCTGGCTGCCGGGCTTGCACTTGTGGTCTCTACCTTGTCTGAGTCTTGACGTCACCTAAGGGCACTCCCCACTCCCATGAGTGTGCATGCACTCTGTGTGCTCAAAGCCCTGAACATTGGGACACTTCTCTTGCACATGGTCGGAGGTTCCAAGAAAATCTTATTCCACATCAGTCCTTTACTGATAATACCAACACACCCACCTTGACATTTTCAAATGTTAACGGGCAGGTTGAAGTAGCCCTGATCCCCAGTTTATTTTCCGGTCTTCCTATGTGTAAGCCTTCAGTGTTACGATCCACAATGAAGGTCGTGATTCCTTTATAGCCCTAAAAAGCAGATTTAAAATGCAATTACCTCCTCTTTATAAAAATCTTTGTATGCAGAGTTTTAGGTAAAAACTAAAAATGAACTTTGATTATAACCACTAAAAATGCACACAATGAAGGCAAAGCAACTGGAGGTTATTAGAGCCCAAAGCAAGAACCTGTTCCTTTCACTTCCTCACAAAGCATCACGAATATGAGCATTGTCACACTGAGGCATCATATGACCATGAGGACTATATGTTTTGAAACTTAATTTTATTAAACACTAAATTTTTACAATTTAATTTAAATAAGTGTTATATCAGTGAAAACACCATAGATAAAATATATGTTCATTTTACTGTACGGGGGTACTTCAAAAAATGTGCAGAAAAACATAGTAGCACATGAATTACGATGCAGAAGTTTTAAAATTTATGAGTTACGTTTTCACATATGCATTTTCTTAATTTTCTGAAGGTCCTTTATATTCATAGATTTCAAACCTTTTGTACCACAATAGTTTACAATTCCATCTTCCACAGGTTTTTCAAGTATTCTGTTTATTTTATAACAGAATATAATATGCTTTAAAATAAATGTTCTTCACTATTAAACAGCAAACTGGAAATTGCTACAAAATTAAAGATTAGCTTCCTATATAACATATGAGGAGGTAAGTAACAAATAGTCCTCCAGGCTATTAATAGTTGTGAGCAATATTTGTTTTAGGAGATTAATAAGAGGGTGAGAAGATGCTAGCCATTCCCAGTACCAAGGAGAAAGCTGCTAAGACCAAGTCCTGGAAATGAAATGAAAGGAGGAAAAGCGAGGCAAAGCTGTGGGTGAGAAGGACCACGTACACGAGAAGGGTCCACGTTGGCCATCACCAGGAAGATGTCGGCCAGCCCGGCATTGCTGATCCACATCTTGGACCCGTTGATGACGTAGTGATCCCCCCTCTTCTCAGCTCGCGTCTTCATAGAGAAAGAGTCACTACCTGATCCAGCTTCTGACAGGCAGAAACTTGCCAACTGCATATGTGAGAAAAGAAACTCAGATTAGTATTTACATTCTGGGGCCCGGCGCTGTGGCCTAGCAGCTGAAGTCCTCGCCTTGCATGGGCTGGATCCCACATGACGCTGGTTCGTATCCCAGCTGCTCTTCCCTTCCAGCTCCCTGCTTGTGGCCTGGGAAAGCAGACGAGGACGGCCCAAAGCCTTGGGACCCTGCACCCGCCTGGGAGACCTGCAAGAAGCTCCTGGCTATTGCGGCCACTTGGGCAATGAACCAGCAGATGGAGGATCTTTGTCTCTATCTCTCCTTCTTTCTGTAAGTTTGACTTTCCAAACAAATCTTAAAATATATATGCATATATATGTTTACATTCTGTATTAAACATACAGCAAAATAAACATTTGTACCACAAAAAAACAGGCTTTAGCCTTTTTATTATGACTTATACTGATAAAAAGATGAGTGATATTCTGAGAGTATTTTTTAAAAATTCCATTATTGTCTCAGACAAATTTAAGAACACATTCTGGGCCCGGCGGCGTGGCCTAGCGGCTAAAATCCTCGCCTTGAACGTGCCGGGATCCCATATGGGCACCGGTTCTAATCCTGGCAGCTCCACTTCCCATCCAGCTCCCTGCTTGTGGCCTGGGAAAGCAGTCGAGGACGGCCCAAAGCCTTGGGACCCTGCACCTGCGTGGGAGACCCGGAAGAGGTTCCTGGTTCCCGGCTTCAGATCGGCGCAGCACCGGCCGTTGTGCTCACTTGGGGAGTGAATCATCGGACGGAAGATCTTCCTCTGTCTCTCCTCCTCTCCGTATATCTGACTTTGTAATAAAATAAATAAATCTTTTTTTAAAAAAAAGAACACATTCTTCAGTTCATTTAAACTGGTTGTGATAATTATAGTAAAAGTTCAACCTCTTGGCAGAGCTGGGAAGGCAGTGTTAGCATCAGTTTGAGTCTTGGATGCCCCACTTGCACTCTGGCTGACAATTTGCCTGGGCAGCAGCAAGGATGGCCCGAGTGCTTTCCCCGAACCCATGGGGGATACCCGGGCAAAGCTCCTGCCTTTGGCTTGGCTTAGCCCAGTTGTGGCCATCTGGGGAGTGAACCAGCAGATGGAATACCTCTATCTTTTCCCCTGTTTTTCCTTTCGCTGTAACTTTCAATAATGGTATTAGAAAACATAACTGAAACAAAAAATGTACTTTCTGATGATTATTCTCTTCATTTCCAACGGCAGAGTATATTTTTCTTTATTTATTGAGCACCACTTAAGTAACGGTGTTGCATTTGTGGTTTGCAATAGTAAAAGTCTGCTTTCTAGCTACTTTTATTGCAAACTGGGAAAACATCAGATCCATCTCAACAGCTCATCTCACTCACTTTGTCTGTAATCAGCTTTGGAAAATAGGTGGCCTTTTGCTCTTCTGTTGCATGCTTCTTAATCAGCTTGTTAATGACTGTGTTCTGGATATCACAGATGAGACCTACAGACGCATCGACTTTGGATAATTCCTCAACCACCAGGACAGTGGAAAAAAACGAAGCTCCCGTTCCTCCGTACTTTGTGTCGACTTCAATACCCATCAGCTGCGGGAGGAATGAGGAAACACAGATTGAGGAAGCTATTCTTACATGAAGAAATTTCCCTCAAATTCAAAAATAAACTGTAACTTCGCCTTTCCTTATTTTAAAAAATTTGCAAGTATATTTTAATTTTGTATACTCATTTTGCTAAAGTAACAAAAAAGTCTATAGTGGAAATTATAAATATTTGAAGAGGGTGAAATAACATGCTATTATTTGTTTCCTATTGAGTCCTAAGCAGGAAATTAGGAGCGGTACAGTGCTTTCAAGGCAATGGAATGTGACAGACACGATGCATGATTGGACTCTCCCCTGCTGCCCGTCTTGTCAGAACGGGCGGCTGCTCAGACTGCCAATGCTGCTGCGGCCTTTCAGCACAGTCCCCTCAATCCTGACTGGGTGGAACAGTGAGGCTCCTCTGGGTGAATGGCCACAGTCTCATTTGGCATAGTCTTTTCTTTCAGGCTCCTCCATCTTAGGTTTTTCAGCTAGGATAGGAACTTGCCATTTTAGCAAGTCCAGGAGGGTCACCAGGCAAGACTGTGACAATGGCTATTGCGTGGGAAGCATGACTACACCTTGGCCAAGACTGTCTAGTAACTCCGAGCAAGTTCTGCCACAGTTACAGTCAACGTCGGCAGGACTTCACTTGTTAAGCGTCCTCTCTCCACAGGATGTGTCCATGGAACCTGAGACCTGCAGCTGTGAGCAGGTAAGAGGAGGCTGCCCTTCTTCGCTCCACACACCCTTGGAATCCACAACATGCTGAAACCAAAGTCGTGGCTGCAGGGTTCTAGGCTGAAGGAAAATGCAGCTCACGTAAGGTCAGAACCACAAGAAGGAGGATCAAGACCTTGAGAGAACCAGAACTGATGCTCGGTGAGGAAGAAGTGAAGGACGTGGACGTGTCTGGACACCATGCAGGGCATGGTAACTATCTGCTATAAATCCTGAGCACTTACAGGGATTGCTTCCTGTGAAACAACCATATTAATGATCAGAAATATTGCTTGCTTTAGCCACTGTGGCCGGGACAATGTGATAGGAAGCAGGTAGGGGTTACTCTAAGCAAGGGCAATTTTTACAGAGATAGGTAGCAGGTGCAGGTACAGATTCTGCCCAGACAGCCCTGACCAAGGGAACTGCTGCCTCAGGTCCTAGAAGGCCACAAGGCTTCTCAAGAGGCTACCGGATCTGGGAACGGTTGAGTGAAACAAGGCTGAAGAATGGACTCAGAATCTAAACTTACACAATGGACTTCTGTTTGATCCAATGTGACTCCAGAGGACTCCAGTTGCCCAAGAGTTTCATCGTCAAAAAAATGTTGGAAAAAGCACCAATAAGAAAACGGCATTGGAAAAGCTGGTCGTGTTAAACAGGAAGAAGTAAAATTATCTAGCTAAGGGGAAAGGCTATTGTTCGAACAGGATGACAGACACATTGCAGACAACAGCTCTTAGTAACAGCAACCAGTTCTGGAGCATCCTTAATATTTAAAATAGGGCTCAGATGGGGCTGCTACCTGTGGCATCAGCATCCTATATGGGTTTGAGACCCAGCTGCTCCACTTCCTATCCAGCTCCCTGCTAATGGCCTGGGAAACCAGCAGATGGTCCAAGTGCTTGGATCCCTAAAGCCACGTGGGAGACCCCACAGAAGCTCCTCGCCATTTGGGGAGTATGAATCAGTGGATGGAAGATCTCTCTCTGTCTCTCCATCTATCTCTCTCTGCAACTCTTTCAAATAAATAAATCTAAAAACATTTAAACTAAGATATGTATTTCTGGGTGAGATTTTTGCACAGTGTTTAAGCTGCCACTTGTGGAGGGAGGGTTGGGGGAATCAACATCTCCTATCAGAACTCCAGGGTTAGATTTCCAGCTCTGCCCTCCATCCCAGCTTTCTGCAGATGAGCACACTGTGAGGCAGCAGGTGATGGCCCAAACGCTCGGGTCTCTTGCCACCCACACGGGAAACCTGGATTGAGTTCTGGGCTCCTGGCTTCGGTCTGGCCCACTCTAGGCTGTTGCAGGCATTTGGGAAGTGAATCAAAACATTGGAGAACTCTGCCTATTTTTGTCTGTTTGCCTTCCAAATAAATAATTTTTAAATTAAAAAACTAAGAGATTATTTCATACTTAATGCAGAAAGAAAATACAAGTGAGATGGTACAGCGACCTAAGATGTCCTCCTTGGTCCCCACAGGATGGCCTCTTCCTCCAGCCACGAGCAGGGGACTTCTACTTTCTGTCTATTTCAGATGATGTGCCTCCAGCAAAGGACCACGGGACTTGAAAAGTTGGACATCTGCTGCTCTGGTCAAAGGAGAGCTCTGCTTCTAAGTTGACCGGATACATTGAGATTCAGGTAGAGTGGATATCACACTCAGAGAGTTATCTAAAGCAGAGTCTCTTCACAGATTTTCTGCTATCGCCATTATCCCATGCGACCAATGCTGCTTCTCCCCTGGAACGTAGCAGTTGTGCCCACTAAAATTGTCTCCAGATACTGCCAAATACCCTTCAGAGGCCAAATTGCCCCTGAATGAGAGCCACTGGTCTAAAGAAATCATATCCACTCTTCTTACCTTTTCCTTTTAAAAAGCACAGTATTTCCAACTTCTAATATCATGTCAATTTTAAAAAAAGGTTTAAAGACATTAATAGCAACTAGTATATCAGCCTAAAAGAGAACACAGATAATTTTGACCAGGAAATGAAGTTGTTATACTATCATTAATGTCCCTAAATCTAATAGTGTGTATGCATTTTAACATGGGATGCATTTTAAAAAGTTTTAAAATGGAAGAATGAGTTCGACCTTGGTGGCTCAGGTGACAGCAGCTCTCCGCAGTGGTGGCGGCTTGCTTGGCAGAGAGTACCCAAGCCAGGTCGATCCAATGCCTGGGACTCAGCCCATGGACACCATTGCTACGTGGTGAGCGAGTCCTGGCTGTTGGGCGGCCAGTGAGTCCTTGGGTGCCAGGCTCTGCCTGCTGGCCGCCTGGCAGAGAGCACTAGGGTTTTTTGTTTTTTTTTTTTTTTTTTGTATGTAATTGCTGCCTAAACACAGCAATAGATAAGGCCAATGTGAGTGTAAGTGAAGGATGAATCCTATGTGATTCCCAATGACCAGGACACCAAACTTGCTGGCAAGTTTGGAGACTAAGACCTGGCTGTTCAGAGGGGAGAAAAGGTATGATTGGTTTGGGTCAGACTGATTCATCAGCCCACATGGGAGTACTGAGATGAGCTGTTAGCATAGAGCATCACTGACTGCCACATGCCAGTCCACAAGAAAGCTATGGCTGAGGGCCTGTCTGGCAGTGTTGGATCCCAGCACCTGACTGAGTGTCGGAACAGGGGTGAGTCACATTAGGAAGGGTCACAACACCAACCAGCACGTGAGAAAACCAGGTCTGGGGGTAGATTCTGCGGGGGATAGATGGGCCCAACACTGTGGAAATACAAGTCCCGCTGGTTAGCTTAACAGTTGGAGTGGAGATGGGCTGAACTAGGAACGACTATGGAACCCACCGACACTCATGGGGGCTGGGGCTGGTGACAACATGGGCAGGTCCAGGCTGCAGCACCTGCAAGTGCATCCGATCACAGGGTGTGAGGCAGGCCGGGCCGCAATATCCTCCAGCTCATACAAAGGCTAAGATGGAGTGGCACTATGCCAGGCAAGGACCTAGCCTGCTGGAGCATGTGAGCTCTGGGTCGGGGACTGCACTGAGTGGGAGAACCTGGGAACCTGGAGAACCTATTGGGGGTCACAGCTCCTGCTGGTAAGCACGTATTTCAGGCCTGGGTTTTGGGAAGCCTGAGTAGGGTAACTCCAACTGTTGGCTAAGGAGTGGGTTGGCTTTGGAGGGGGGCAATCGGGCAGGGCTGAGCCAACCTTACCTCACTGGCAAGGGAAGAAACTAGGCTGGAGCACAGGTCAAGTTCAGCTAGGCTGTCACACACTCGAGACTGCATGAGACTGGTAGGGGAGTAGACGGAGCAGGGCCAGGTTCCGGCATCCGCCAGCGAGTTGTGGGATGTGGTTTAGGTTGGGTCAGGCTAAAGCATCCAAAAGCAAAGGTCATGATCAGGTCAAGCTGGGTCAGAGCAACCACAGCCATGTGCCAGATCTATAGCTGGGAACACACCTAGCTGGGGAGCTAAGGGGATGCCCTGGCTGGGTTGTGGTTCCCACTACTAAGCACAGGGTTGCAATAGGAGCAATGTTTTGGTCTATATAAGGCTGCAGCATATCTTGGCACAGTGTGAGCTGGGGCTGGATGCGCATGACAGGGCTAGACCCCAGTACCCACTGGTGCTCATGAGGACCAGGGTGGGTGTAGGATGGGCTAGGCTAGGTTTTTATCCCTGATGAGCCAGGTATTAGCTGTGTCTGTGTGTGGACCAGGCTAGACTGGGCTGCAATACTCAACAATAATAACTGGAATGGGTTGAAGGCTGGTCAGAAAAGGCCACTGTTCCTGCTAGGTCAGGAGGTGGATTGAGTAGGGCTGGCCCATGGACAAACCTGTGTGCGCAGGAACTGGCCCTGGGAAGAGTTCGGATGGAGAAGCCTGGGAAACTACTCTGTCAGGACACAGCTCCTGCAGGTGAGTGCAAGAATCACAATAGCGAGCAGCCCAACCAGGCCAGGAAATGGTACTCAGCAGCATACATTGGCGCAGGTTGGGGGCGAACCAGGCAGGGCCAGTTCACATCAACCACTGGCGAATCTGGGCACCAGAACAGGGTGTGGGTTGGGCCAGATCTGATTGTAACACACCAGTACACATTATGGCTTGGACTGGGTGCCAGCTGGGCTGGGCTAAGCTTTAGCCCCCATCAACCTGAGCTGGATTTGGGGGCGGGATGGGCCGGGCCAGGACAGGTCAGGCTAGAGCACCCAGTGCAAAGGTGAAGTGGGGCAGGCCATGTCAGACTGGGACATGGCACCCAACCAGCACACGCAAGTCCTGGGGGTGCTCCAGTGGGAGTTGGGATGGGGGTAGACCAGACTGGGCAGAGCTACAACACCTGTGTGTGGGCCTCAGGTGAGCTAGATCAGGGAAAAGCCAGGCTGGATTGATGGCTTTACTGGTGCAAGCATAGATCACAGTGTGTGAGGGTTGGTTGGGCTTTGTTGCGGCATCAGCTGGCAGATGCTGGCACTGGGGGCTAATCCTGTCAAGCTGAACTGCAGAACCACCTGGAAAGTGCATGGTCTGGGAGTGGGCCCAGGAGGGAAATAGTGGGCACTTCCCTCTATGTTACCACTCCCAGAGGACAGCATGAAAACCAGGACTGGGGCAGATGTGGCTGGACAGAACAATACCCACCAGCATGTGTGTGGGCTGGATAGTGGGACTGGTTGGTTGAACTAGGCTTCACTGCCCATTGACATGTCGGAGAGCTGAATGGGATGTGGGACAGACTGGACCAGTCTGCCATACATACGGGCAAGCAAGGGAACCAGGACAGGGGCAGGCCTGGTGGGGGTTATGAGGAGTCACCCCGACTAGGCTGCAGCTCCCACTGGTTTGTGTGAGGGCCAAGTGTGTGGTGGGCAGAATCAGGCTGCACTGCAACACCCATTGGTTCTTGTAGAAGACATGGCTGGAAACAGAACTGACCCAGCAATTGCAGCCACCAACATATGCGTAAGCTGATTGGCGGACGGGCTGTTCTGGACCCTGTACTGGCATGCACACACAGGAATCAGGCCTGGGATCACCTCAGACAAAGCTTCTTTGAGGATCCCTCCAACTGAACCGCTGATCTCAGAACCCCAACCACAAAGAGAAGTGCAGGTTCCATGGTCTGACCATGGAGTGCAAGTGTCAAAGTCGAGCCTCCTCAGAGGCTCAGATGGAACAGTAGTCAGCAAATCCAAGTGCACATGGAGGATAGGGCAGTCTGTTGGAACCTGCAGAGGACACCTGGTACCACAACAGGACAGAGGACAGAACAAATCGGTATTTACCCCAGCCATGTGTTAGCAATGAAATCTGGGCAAACAGACTCTAAGGTTGACTGTGTCAGCCAGTGGATTCTGGAGAGATTTCATCATTTTTGGAATGGTGAGACTGGCAGCAATTCAGAACTGTTGGACTATCAAAAGCACTTGAGCAGGACCCTCAGAGCATGTTCCACGTCGGGGACCTGGGATGAGTGGGAGGCTGGGTGGGCTTCTCTGTTTATTCTCCCCTTACCCCAGATCTGTAAAAAAAATTAAACAAAAAAAACCCCACTTTCCTGTAGCCCTTGACTCTTTGTGCCCTAATCAACTATGTGAAGATTATCAAAATAAAATAATAAAAACAGAAAATGAAAGAATTATGAAATATATACCCCTTGTTGAAATAATCCTTGTATTACTGATTCCTCCACCTTTGCATTTTCATCCATTGTGGAAACGAAAGGCGCAACTTGTTCTTGTGCAAATTTTTTAACTGCATGAAAAAAAAAAAGAAGTATAAGTTTATGTTCAAGCGACACACATGTTAACAAAGATTGTAACAGTTCATTTATAGTTTGATAAGAAAACTTTGTTTTCAACACATTTAACTAGGCATCTGGCACAGTGAGCCAAGCTGCCACCTGCAAGTCAGCATCCAATACTGAAGCACTAGTTTCAGTCCCAGATGCCTTGATTCTAATCCAGCTCTGGACTACTGTGTTAGGGAAAGCTCCAGAAGCTGGGCCAGGGGCCGAGGTGCCTACCACACATGTGGGAGACCTGCACAGAGTTTCGGCTCCTGCGTTTGGCATGGCACAGCCCAACTGATCATAGTTGTTTGGGAAGTAAACCAGTAGATGGAAGATCTCTGCTTCTCACCTTCTCACTCTTCTGAAAGTAAATCTTTTTTTTAAAAACAAGAGTTATATATGTCTTTTTTTTTTTAAAGAGGCAGAAGCATCCCTCTTTTTTTTTTTTTTTGAGATTTTTTTTTTTTAATTACAAAGTCAGATATACAGAGAGGAGGAGAGACAGAGAGGAAGATCTTCCGTCCGATAGTTCACTCCCCAAGTGACCACAATGGCCGGTGCTGCACCAATCCAAAGCTGGGAACCAGGAACCTCTTCTGGGTCTCCCACGCAGGTGCAGGGTCCCAAAGCCTTGGGCCGTCCTCGACTGCTTTCCTAGGCCACAAGCAGGGAGCTGGATGGGAAGTGGAGCTGCTGGGATTAGAACTGGCACCCAGAGGAGTTGCCCAGGCACCTCCCTCTGAGCCTCTCCCTTTGCCAAGTTATGCACATACCAGCGGGTTTTTGAGCCAGCTCTTCTCAGTTCACCTCCTGTCCAAGCAGGAACAGTGGCTTAACCTGGCTGGCTTTCACCCCATTCTGGTTCTTGTTATAGGATGTTTCAGCCCAGCTGTGGCTCATCTATACCCACGTAAAGTTCACAAGTGGCTCAGTGGGGGGTCGAGACCTAGCCTAGCCAGTCTCATGTTTACCTTGGTTATCCAGGACACCAGACGGTGTTGGGGTCCGGCACAGTCCGGTGCATCCAATCCCAGCCCATACTAGTGCCTTGGGAGACTACAACTATTTCTAGGTTAGGACACAGCCCCCCTTCCCGCACACGTTCCCCTTGGAGGGAGCCTCAACCCAGTTAGGGTATCCCCTTGGCTCCCAGACTGGGCCTGTTACTAGCCGTAGATCATATGCCTGCCAGTGGTTGCTCTGACTCAGCTTGTTGCAGTCCCTCATTTGTCCTAGCCTCAGCCTTCCAGGTTAGCGCAAGAAGCACAATAGGTAACAGCCCAGAATAGGCCACGGAAAATTTCCGACGGGCATACATTTGGCACGGGATAGTGGCAGTCCAGGCTGAATCAGTGCATGTTGTCCACTGGCAAATCCAAACACCAGAACAGAGTGTGGGTTGGGCCGGGTTTGGTTGCGACAAAAACAGCGTACAATGTGGAATGTCAGGGCGAGGTTACCGGTACTAGATTTGACTGCAGCGCCCAACCAGCACACGTGAGAACCAGGAGGGGCAGAGCCAGCATGGGAATTTAGGGGCTGGTCCCCTCACCGGACAGCTACTCCCACTGGAGAGCATGGGCTGGTTTGGGGACAGACCACACTAAGCAGGGCTACAACACCTGTGCGCTGCTTGGGAACTAGACCAGGAAAAAGCCAGACTGAGCAAATTATCCCCTACTGGGGCAAGCATGAATTAGAATGGATGAGGGGTGTAAGGACTTAGCCGCTACACCAGCTGGCAGAAGCTGGCTCTGGGGACTAATTCTGTTAAGTCAAATCGCGGAACCACCCGAAAAGTGCATAAGCCGGGACAGTGAACGACCCAGGAGGGAAACAATGGATTCCCCCCTCTTGGGTCACTGCTCCCGCGGGAGGACATGATAACTTGGAAGGGGGCTGGGGTGGCTAGACAGAGAGGAACTCAACAACATCTGTGGGGGCTGGATGGCTGAGCTGGTTAGTTAAAACTAAGCTTTAAAACCCAGGGACAAATACAAGAGCCAAATGGGATGTGGGACAGACTGGACTAGTCTGCTATACACACAGGCAAACCAGTATAGGGGGCGGGCCTAGTGGGGGTTATTGTGGGTCGTCCCGACTAGGCTGCAGCCCCCACTGGTTGACGCAAGTGCCGAGTATGTGCTAGGCAGAACCAACCTAGTCTGCAACACCCACTGGTTCCAGAGCAACTCCAGTCCTAAAACAAACCAGCCCAGGAATTGCACCTACAAGCTGATTGTGGCGATCACCAGCTGGACTCAGAACCCTAGCCATGAAAGACAGAGGACAGAACAGGTCAATCAACCATCTCAGATATATGTTGGCAGCGAAAACTGGGCGAATGAAGACTCTATGATGGACAGTGTCAACCAGTGAACTCTGCAATGACCTCATCGAGCTGGGAGTGGCGAGACTGGCAGTGATTCATAACTAGAGAAATATTAAAACCACTAGGGGTTGATCGCAGCTAAATAGTCTCCCCAAGAAGCTGTTCAATCCATCTGGACAATGAGCAGCTGGACTATGTGCTTGGCATCTGTTTGCAAGGGAAGAATCTTGATTGAATTTGAACTGTAATGCTGCAACGGGGTGGGGGGGTCCACCGTGGGGGAGGGGCATGGGGAGGGGTGGGGGAGAATCCCAGAGCCTATGAAACTGTCACATAATGCAAAATAATTAATAATAATAAAAAAAAGAACCGGCACCCATATGGGATCCCGGGACGTTCAAGCCGAGGACTTTAGCCGCTAGGCTAAACCGCCGGGCCCGACCATGAAGATTTTTACAGGTAAAATGAAAGTCCCAAATCAGCAGACCTGAAAACAGGCAGGTGACGGTCCGTGGGCCTGCCCTAAGGAGGAGAGCCCCTAAAAAGCAAGGCGCTTTTCCTGATGGGACAGATTTTAAGAGGAACTAGTTGCATGGGAGCGAGCCCAGTACAAACAGGCTGGTGGAGGCCTCAGGCAACCTGGTGAGAAGCTAACCGACATCTGGCCTGGATCAGCTAGACCCTGAAAGCTGACACCAGCACAGG
Source organism: Ochotona princeps (assembly GCF_030435755.1). Taxonomy (NCBI): domain Eukaryota; kingdom Metazoa; phylum Chordata; class Mammalia; order Lagomorpha; family Ochotonidae; genus Ochotona; species Ochotona princeps. The sequence goes on along the minus strand of NC_080844.1, from coordinate 63,131,173 downwards.
AGCCAGCAGGACTCTGCCCTGCACATGAAAACACTGCCCACGTGCTCCCAGGAGACCCTTGAGGGTTCCTGACCCTGGATGCCATCCTTGACCTCTATCTAGAGAACAGGGAATGGCCAAATATTTTTCTAACCTACCAAGTTTGTGTACTTTGTTACACAACAACAACAACAAAAAAAACCTAGTAGATGAACAACTCATATTCTAAGAACAGCTCTGTCATTGTGCTACAGGTTTTAAAGCATATCTTAGTTTTACACACACATACACATCTCTTCACAGAACTAAATGAAGGTCAACCACAGAAGGGTTTTATTTTTTTAACAAAAGAAAAATAGAGATTTACAATGCCATGAAGTTAAATAACATACTACTAGATATGACAGTCTCCATTACACAGCTACTATACATCCCCTTAAATGAAAAGCCACAAAACATAATCAACAACAGAAAGAAAAAAAAGAAACTAACAACACTATGAAGTTAAATAACATGCTACTAAATGACTAACGTGTAGCTGAAGAAATGAAAATCAAGAACCTTCTTGCAGAAAATGATGCTACTATATGATCTAGGAGTCATTGAATCATTTAATCAGAACAAAGTGTTTTGAAGAGATGAAACTAACAGAAAACAACAAAACCCATGCGATATAGATTCCGCTGATTTTTGTTGATGAAGTGTGTCTCTTCTAGACAATAAATAGATGGGTTTTGTTTTTTAACCCAGTCTACTAATCTTTGATGCTTGATTGATGAGTTTAAGTCAGTTACATTCAGGGTTAATATGAATGGGTGGTAATTTGGTTCTGTCATTTTAGCAATGGGTTGTTCATTGATTTAATTTTCTGTTGTCATTTTATTGGAATATTCTTCAGATTTGGCTTTGGTTTTGGTGGGTGCTATTCCTCTTCTCTGTCAAGACAATATCTTTATGTATCATTTGTAGGGCAGGTTTGGAAGAGTTCATATTCTTTTAACTTTTCTTTACTGTGAAAGAATTTTATTTCATTTTCAAAGACAAAGAAAAGCTTAGCTGAGTATGTTATCCTTGGCTGACAATTTTTTTCTTGGAATATGTCGCTCCAGTCTCTTCTGGCCTGTAGAGTTTCCTGTGAGAGGTCTCCTGTGAGTTTGATTGGCATTGCTTTATATGTCAGTTGATTTTTTTCACGTGCACATTTAGGGATCTTTTCCTTATGTTTGATTGAAGAGAGCTTGATGATCATGTGTCTTGGTGAAGATCGCTTTTGGTCAAGCCTGTTGGGAATTCTGTGCCCCTCCTGGATGTTGTTTCCCAATTCTTTCTCTAGCTCAGGGAAATTTGCCCTTATTATTTCATTAAATACATTTTTAAACCCAGCTTTTCTTTCTGCACCATCTGGGACTCCCATAACTCTTATATTTGGCCTTTTAATAGTGTCTTTCAATTTGTGAATACTTTTTTTGGCCTGATCCAGCTCTGCTTCCAGCTTTTTGTTTGTTTCCCCCTGGTGACAGGAAATACGTTGTAATTTTGAGATTCTGTCTTCTGCCTCCTTCATTCTATTTTGGAGACTCCACTGTACTTTAATTTGCTCCACTGTATTCTTTTTTTTTTTTTTTTAAAGATTTATTCATTTTTTATTACAGCCAGATATATACAGAGGAGAGACAAAGAGGAAGATCTTCCGTCCGATGTTTCACTCCCCAAGTGAGCCGCAACGGGCCGATGCGCGCCGATCCGAAGCCGGGAACCTGGAACCTCTTCCGGGTCTCCCACGCGGGTGCAGTGTCCCAATGCATTGGGCCGTCCTCAACTGCTTTCCCAGGCCACAGGCAGGGAGCTGGATGGGAAGTGGAGCTGCCGGGATTAGAACCGGCGCCCATATGGGATCCCGGGGCTTTCAAGGCGAGGACTTTAGCCGCTAGACCACGCCGCCGGGCCCTCCACTGTATTCTTCATTTCTGATATATCAGCTTTCATTTGATTCATTTCCAGTGTGACATATTCCTTGAATTCCTTGAATGCCAGTTTTACATGCTTCTCATTGTTGATAAGAAGTTTTATAACAAGTGTTTTGAATTCTGTGTGCCTCATTTTCTCGATGTCTTCATCAGTTAATTCTGAGGTTGGCATAGGGTTTTGCTCCTTTGTAGCGAAGTCTTCGGTAATATTCATTGTGCCTCAGTCTCTTCTTTTGTTCTTGGTCATTGCATTTCTGGTTATCAGATTCTTCTCCTTGGGGCAGGTTTCTAACCTCTGTCACCACAGGTCTACAATTTAATTTTACTTATTGCAGTTGGTACATGGCTCTTTGTTTGCAGTCATTTGTGCCACTCCCTCCAGCAAGTTCCAGGTCTGGGTTCTTATGTTAAATTTCCACCATGGTCTCTGTAGCCACAGCACCTGGCTCACCACTCTCCACCTCCTGTGATACCGTGCTGAGGCTGCACCAATGTCTGTTCATCCTTTCTCGCACTTCCGGTTGGAGCAGGTCCCAGGATTAGGGAGACACCAGGTGTCTTCATATAGGTAGGTTATTGGTGGTGCTGATCTTGCCGGAACCTGTTGACCGTTATGTCTGAGGGCCACAGAGACCTAGTTTGACCCGTACAATGACACAGTCGGTATTATTTTCCTGTGGGACCAACGCAATCCACTGAACTCAGTGAGTTCTTGCTGAACTTAGCACATGCGCAGCTCGCTGTTGTCCCCTGCAGTCTTAAATTCTTTGCCATACTGTAAGCAATGGTGCCTGATGTGCCACTACTAGAGTTGTTGATCTGCTGGCCATCAGGTTTGAGGATTACCCCGACCTGTCTTGGGTGGAACCTGTAGGATGCCATATTGTTGCAGTTCACTGAGTCAGAAATGAGTTCACTCCCAGCTCCATGCATACACAGTCCTGACCCATAGCCCTTGCCTCCTTAAACAAAATGGTGCCCAATATGGCTTGAGGAGGCGGTCTGGGCTATGAAATCCACCCTGTTCCCACACCACCCATCTGGACCTGCTGCTCTGTCTGTGCTCATGGTCAAATCAAACAGACCAGCAGGACAGATAGTTCTTTGTCTGGGTTCATCTCTGGAGCTCCCACTAAACGTTCCTTCCCACCTTGTTGCTGGTGGAGTTCTAGTTGTTGGTGGAGTTCAGCTCACCTTTCACTGAATGCCTCTGCAACACCACACCATTGTGTCCATTGCTTTCCTGTGTCTGTCAGTCTCCAGGTACCCCTCTGCTTTTGTTCTGTCCTATTCTATCTCCTGGAATGTGCCCTCTCTGCTTCACACTGGGTAATATTTCTCCATCTGTCTAAACGTGTCCTAACCCTATTCTGCCATCTTGATTCTCTGCAGAAGGGTTTTAGCAGTGTACAATTTGTACTCTGGATTCAGGCTCCCTGTTCCCATCAGGAGCATTTCACAGATAAAGGCACATCGTTAATTTCATGTAAAGCTTGAAAACCCCATTATCTAAACAAATTTTTAAAATGGAGTATTTATGCTCTTCTAACTCTGCAAGTCTACATAAGAAATTGTAACAAGGTGGCTTCTGAGAAGTGGGGAGCAAGGGGCCCCAGGCTTCTGCTGCTGTTTTCAAAATCTTGGACACACACACACACACAATTTTTTCCAAGGTTGCACCACAGCCTCCTCTGTTTGCAAAGTGAGCTGAGCAAATCTTGTCAATAGAACTGCTGTCAGAGAAATATGACAAAGATGAGAAAGATCCTACCTGAGCTCTTTATCATCATTTCCTCATCCGTAAATGTTTGCAGTGGAGCAAGGGGTAGCCCATTACTTGCTGTCTCGAGTAGCGCTTCCGACTGGGAGGACTTGAGTGCATGAGGTAGGATTTTCCAGGACAAGCAACTTGGCAAGTTTCTCCTCAGCTGCAGAGCGGCCCCAGTGGAGAAAGAGTACATTAAACATAAAGGGCGTCAGGTATTTCTGGGAATAACTTTCTAACCCAGCCCCAGGCAAGTGGCCTTCACAGCCACAGGCGCCCCGACTATGCACTCCACCAACCTCAGACCAAAAACAGTGACACACAAAAGTCTGCAGTGAACATTCTTCCTTTTTAAAGACTTGTTTTATGGGCCTGGCGCAATAGCCTAGTGGTTAAATCCTGCCCTTGCATCTGTTGGGACCCCATATGGGTGCCAGTTCGTATTCTGGCTGCTGTACTTCCCATCCAGCTCCCTGCTTGTGTCCTGGGAAAGCAGTAGAGGATGGCCCAAGGCCTTGGGACCCTGCACCCATGCGGGAGATCCAGAAGAAACTTCTGGCTCCTGGCTTCAGATTGGCACAGCTCCAGCTGTCGCTGCCAAATTTGAGGAGTGAACCATGGGGCGGAAGAACTCTCTCTGTTGTCTCCCTTCTGTAGCTTTGCCTTTCCAATGGAAATTTTTTTAAAAATATATTTATTTTATTTATTTGAAAGGCAGAATTTTAGAGAAAAAGAGAGGGAGATCTTCCATTTTCTGGTTCCCTTCCCAAACGGCCGTGACAGCCAAGGCTGGGTCAGACCAAAGCCAGGAGCTTCTTCTGTGTCTCCCATGCACTTGGTCCATCCTCTGCTACCTTGCTGGGCACATTAGCGGGGAGCTGAGTAGAAAATGGAACATGAGGAACTTGAACCTGCGTCTCTATGGGATACTAGTGTCACAGGTGGCAGTTTATCGCACTACACTACCTCAGTGGGTATTATGCTTGTCTTTATTCCCTGAACTATCCAGCACAACAACTATGTTCATTGCATTTACATTGTATTAGGTATCATTTTCAAGATGATTTAAGGTATATGACATGATGTACAAGGGTTGTGCACAAATGAGAAACCATTTTACATCAGGGAATTGCGCATCTGTGGGTTTTGGTATTGAGGCATATTAGGGAACCAATCCCCCAAGGATATTGGGGGATGATGTAACATCAAAATAAGGGACATTACTTAGCATATATTTAATTTCACTGCTTTTTGAACACAAATCTGTTGATATTATATAAAATCACTCTTCATTTAGCAATGAGTTGTTCTAAATACACTTCCCAGCTAATTCACTTTTACCAGGAAACACAACTTTCCAAATGAAACTCATGCTCAAAATTTTGTACTTCATTGACTTGACAAAGAACATGACACTTCTGCCCACCACTGACCCTTGTCAGGCACTCTCTCTGAGGGCACACAGGCAGGGCAGCAAAACAGGCTGCTGCCTGCCCTTGGTGGCCCCAGTGGCTGGACTTCTGTGGTTTCTATCACTGGCTTTGCTCTTTGTTTGTTTGTTTTTGCCTTCTACTGGTGAGACATTGTGGTACAAGATTTTTTAAAAAAAATAAGCGGGCTCAGCAGCGTGGCCTAGTGGCTAAGGTCCTCGCCTTGATCCCATATGGCCGCTGGTTCTAATCCCGGCAGCTCCACTTCCTCTCTGTCTCTCCTCCTCTCAGTATATCTGACTTTGTAATAAAAATAAAATAAATCTTTAAAAAAATAATAAGCTTCAGAGTCTGGAAGAAGTAATTTCAAATTCTAGCATCTGGGCCCAGTGCGATAGCATAGTGGTTAAGGTCCTCGCCTTGAACGTGCCGGGATCCCATATGGGCGCCGGTTCTAATCCTGGCAGCTTCATTTCCCACGCATCCAGCTCCCTGCCTGCGGCCTGGGAAAGCATTCGAGGATGGCCCAGAGCACTGGGACCCTGCACCCACGTGGGAGACTTGGAAAGAAGATCCTGGTTCCCGGCTTTGGATCTGCGCAGCACCGGCCGTTGCGGTCACTTGGGGAGTGAACCATTGGACGGAAGATCTTCCTCTCTGTTTCTCCTCCTCTCTGTACATTTGCCTTTCCAATAAAAATAAATGAATCTTTAAAAAAAATTCTAGCATATGATAAGCAATGGCTACATGATCTCGGGCAAGTGATTTTCAAACTCTCATTTCAACATCCCAGAATGTTTTCTTATCTATAGAAGGCAGATAATATAATCTTGGAGGTTTTCTGAGGATTACTGAGACAACCCAGAGAAAGGCCTAGCATAGTACCTGCTAAACAGCAAGGCCTCAATCAGTGTTAGAAGCTATCTTGTTTGCAACTACCAGGCACCAGCAGGCACCACAAGAGTCACAGCAGAAATAACAGGGTCAAACTACCAGCTCTTGTTTCTTGCTGGTGGGCTTCCCTGTTGCAATGTCCCAAGCCGTGTGGGATATGTGTTTTCCCAAGTTTTGATCATATACAGAAAAGCTAAGGAAACAGGGGTTGTTCACCTCTCTGCATGAGCCCCTCTCTGCAGCGTGTGCTAAGAGCAGACATACACCAGAACAAGGGGACACTGGCCAGCTAGAAGGGAAGCATAGCTGGCCAGCTCATCTTCACGTTTGTTTTCAGGATTAGATAATCCAGAGCAAAGCTGCAGAGGACTTCATTCATTGAAAGACAGAGCTGGGACAGGAATCCTCTGGACTAGAAGGAGGGAGGGAGGCACATGAGGTCTGGTCTTCCTGTTGAAGCAGGAATGATAGTAATACAGGAAAGGGGAAGACAGGTCAGAAATGGAAGTGTAAAGGGGCTGTAAGTGGGGAGAAAGGTTGCTGAGCAGGAGGCATGGCAGCAGCTGGCACAAAGACAGGTCAAATGGCGGTGGGGTAAGAACCGGAGACATGGAGAAAGCGGAGGCCAGGAGGGGAGCACTTTGCACATGGCTGCCAGTGGTCATGGATGTGTCCTCGGGACTAGAATGGAACTAGTCTTCACAAAACCTGCCTTGTTTCAAAACTGCAACATACTGCCCACATCGCTCAGTTCCAGCAGCGATGTCAGGGAACACGAGTGAAACCCACTATAGAATTCCTTGTGAATCTTAGTTAATTCGTCAGCTTTGTTTAGCCAGCCCGTCAGCTTTGTAAGTGTGTCTTTTTAGGAAAGCCCACCCCTGAGACACTTAGGGAGGCGTGTGCTTCTCCCGCAGAGGTGGTTCTCCTGCTGACACAGCTGCACCCCACAGTCACAGTGCTGCCACTGCAATGCATGACAAAGCAGATAAGTGTTCCACACACAGCAATGACTTTAGATTCACAAACAGAGGCAAATGTGCTTTTGAAAGTATGAGATGGTTCACAAGCACAGGGTGGGGTTATTGACAAGATTCAGCACGAAATACAGCTGCCGTTTGTGAAGTGTTGAATGGTACTAGTCCTTTAGCAGAAAAGCTGTGCCCAATGTGGTTTTTAATAACGGTAAGTTGGCCTTTAACTGCACGGCCCAGTTTCCAATGCTGATTTCCCAACATCGCCGGCTCCTCATGTTGACCGTGGCCTTTGAAGTGGTGGCGTCCACTCCATCAAAACGATTTCCCACCGCTGTGACCCATTGCAGCGCATCATCACATTTTTTGTACAGAGCAGCAATTGCTTCCTGAATGGAGCAATGGTTATTTATGCATTGCCAAATGCTTTTCAGAGCTTAGCTCTGTTTCCTACGCGACTGACCAGAGCCCTGCTGCTGATTAAACCAGGGGCCTGCAGACCCCTGTGAACAGAACACTCAAGTAGTGACATCTTTATTTTATTAGCCTCTTGCTAAAATTTCCCTTAATTATAAATATAGGCAACAAGTACAGGATTAGCAGTATCTGTGTCTCCAACACAGAGATTACAGACATCTCTAAATCACTGAATTGGTACAAACATCTGAAATACTGTGTTCACCATTACTTTAGAATTATGGTAGCTATCAGAATGACTGCCAGATCCTATTTAGTGACCATACAATATTAAACCATAACATGTTTTATGGCTATTTTATAATTGATTTCCTTCATGATTTTCTATACTTAATGCCTTTTAAGACATTTGAGAAAGGATCTACACACCTCATTTCTGTGTATACTTCACTTACAGCACATTAATGTTAAGAATCCCTGACCACAGAATGCTGAACTTGCTCAGTGGAGCCACTACCTTGGTTAGAAGCTCTTCCTGTTTCTAGAGCTTTTCAAGTGCCTCGAATCTCGAGGCTTTCACACCAGCAATGGCTGAGAAGGCTACCAGAGTTCTCTCCCTTTCTTCAGACTTCTCACAGGAGAAGACTGGTCTAACCAAGCAGTGGCCCAGCCGGAATCCCTGTGGTCACGGTCCACACCTGAACACCCTCCTGCTGTCTGCTGAGATGGCTAAGATGCTCACAAGCACGGAACCCAACCCGCAGCTCCTTCCCCTCTACCTTTCAGAAAGCTGTCTTCCCTTTCCTGAGTTCATACTTCACCTCAGGTTCTTTGGATTACAAACTGTTTCTTCATTCTCAATGAACATTCCTAAGAGTAAGTGGAGGCCAGTGACTCCTTGCGCCCCAGGGAAGCCTGGAAAACATCGCATTAACGCATTAACGGTGTCTATCTGTGTATCCCATTTCCCTTGAGGCTCTGTCAGCCCTCAACCCCCCTTCCTGCACTTCCCGGAGGGCTCTTCTGCCCTCCTGCCAATCTCCCTTATCCTGCCAGCGTCCTTGGAGAGTTCACAATCCGTAACACTTGCTTACCCAATGTCCAGCCTGAGCTTCTCACCTCTGGGGACTTTGTCCCCTACCATCTAGTTGGATGGGTCATCCACCCCAAATCATTTCTTCTACAGATTTTTTTTTAAAGATTTATTTTTATTGCAAAGTCAGATATACAGAGAGAGGAGGAGAGACAGAGAGGAAGATCTTCCGTCCGATGATTCACTCTCCAAGTGAACCGCAACGGGCCGATGCGCGCTGATCCGATGCCAGGAGCCAGGAACCTCCTCCAGGTCCCCCACACGGGTGCAGTGTCCCAATGCATTGGGCCGTCCTCGACTGCTTTCCCACGCCACAAGCAGGGAGCTGGATGGGAAGTGGAGCTGCCGGGATTAGAACCGGCGCCCATATGGGATCCCGGGGTGTTCAAGGCGAGGACTTTAGCCGCTAGGCCACGCCGCCGGGCCCCCCAAATCATTTCTTAATACTCCAGTGTTTGCATCAGACAGCTCTTCCTTGGCATACTTTGTCTCCAGCTTCTGCACCCCACGGTCACTAACCTGTGCTAAAGCACTGCCAGCTGTCCGGCGCCTTTCCCTCAGTCTCTCCTGCTCCCATTACTTACACAGTTGCTCTTTTCAAGCATTTGTAACATAATATCTTACCTAACACTTGTGTATTTATAACATAACATTCTTATCCAAGCTTTTTCAGATTTATTTATTCTTATTGGGAAGATAGATTCTATAAAGCGAAGGAGAGACAAATAGAGATCTTCCATCCGCTGGTTCATTCCCAAAATGGTCACAATGGCCAGAGCTGACTAGATCTGAAGTCAGGAGCCAGGAGCTCCTTCTAGTTCTCCCATATGGGTGCAGGATCAAAGGGTTTGGGCCATCCTCTGTTGTCTTCCCAGGCCATAATCAGGAAGCTGGATGGGAAGTGCCAGGACACGAACCAGAATGCATATAGATGCCAGTGTTAGCAGGTGCAGGATTAGCCTGTAGGGCCACAGTGTCAGCAAGGGGCTTCCCCATAACCTTCCCCTAGCTTCCCTAATGTCTGGCACCTGATGCGTGAGTAGCCACCATTCAGTCATCTCAGTGGTCTAGCAGGGGCATTGTCAGACCAACAGGAACTTATAGCCACCTCCTCTAACCTGCAGCTCAAGAGCATCCGGCATTTTTCACAGCCTTTCCCTTTCCCTGAAACAATTACCTCAAACCCCACATTCTCCTCAAAGCTCTATCCCTCACTGCCAAGTACAGTCTCTCCTGCTCAAGGGAAAAGCCCAACAAATGGAACCCCTCAACCTTTTAGAACCAATTCAATAAACCATCCTGAATTTGCACCTGTCTGTCAGCCTCCCTCCTCTGACAAGAGACCATCCTAGACCTCTTCCTGGGTCGGATGCCTCCACCCTTGAGGATCCCAAGCCACCACGTTTCCTTTCTCAGCATTTTCCATTTCTGCTTCAAACTGTTCATCAGTGTGAGTGCTGTTCCAACTCTTTCCTTGCTGGGTTAACCATGTTTCCTTTTGCTTCCTCCTCTTGCCTGCCCCCTGCAGCCAGTCCCTGTTTAGGCGTGCCCCTCCTGGCTGCCCCTGTCCTTCCAGCCCCTCATTCACCCATCAGTCACCCAAGATGGCTTTCTCCTCGGTGTCTAGCAGATTCTTCCCCTAGTTCTGTGCTTTTCAGTCTTCAGTTTCCTTGCACCTCATCCTACCTCCAAATGCTTTTGGTCCCAAATCCCATGACTTTGCTTTACTCTTGTTCTCTCCCTATTCTCTTCAGCTCAGTGTTTCTCAGGCTGTGGCTTCCACATCATAACGTAATCCATAAGGGTCAGGAAGGGCACAAGGGAGAGAAGAAATTCTCACACTCACAGTCTGAGTTATTATACCAGTAAAGGTCTAAACCAGTGCTATGATTTACTCCTCAAATGGTTGCAATAGCAGGAGCTGAGCCTATTCAAAGCCAGGAACTTCTTGCAGGTCTCCCACATGGGTACAGGGTCCCAAGGCTTTGGGCCATCCTCTGATGCTTTCCCAGGCCATAAGCAGGGAGTTGGAGGGGAAGCAGAGCCGTCGGGACACAAACCAATGCCCATATGGGATTCTGACAGCACTTATGGGGGAGGATTAATCAACTGAGCCATCTCTCCAGGCCTTATGATTTGAAGTGTGCCCTCCGGAATGCGGGCATTGCCAGTGAACAGTGAACGTGCCAGGGTGATGAGATGGCATCTTCAAGAAGCAATGAAGCCCGGGCCCAGCGCGGAAGCCTGGCAGCTAAAGTCCTCGCCTTACATGCCCCGGGAACCTATATGGGCACTGGTTTTAATCACAGCAGCCCTGCTTCCCACCCAGCTCCCTACTTGTGGCCTGGGAAAGCAGTCGAGGACGGCCCAAAGCCTTGGGACCTGCACCCACCTGGGAGACCAGAAGAAGCTCCTGGCTCCTGGCTTTTGGACTGGCTTAGCTCCAGCAGTTGTGGCCACTTGAGGAGTAAATCATCGGATGGAAGATCTTCCTCTCTGTATCTCTGACTTTCCAATAAAAATAAATAAATCTTAAAACAAAACAAAACAAAACAACAACAACAAACCAGGCGATGAAGCCATGAACCTCCCCGCACCCTCCTCCTTATACAAGAAGCCGCAGGATGCATTCAGCTTGCCGGCCTCTGGAGGGCTGCCATATGAGCACACAACAGTGCCCAACAAGCAGGCCCTCTGAGGCACTGCGCCTGCCAGCACCCATTTCTTGGGACATTCAGGAGAAATGAACTAAGACAATTCACGGCCAGGCCCAGCAGTCCTACTGAATTCACATGCACAAGTAGAGCCAGGCATTGGATGCAGCACTGTGAATCCTGAAATCCAATTATCTATCAACAAAGGAATGCGCACACTGTGGCATATTGATTCAGCAAAGTATTTTATAGAAGTTAAAGTGAACTAGGGAACTACATGTATCAACACAAACAAATGTTGAAGACAAAATAATGGTTTAAAAAAAACAATTTGCAAAAGGCCTTGTCCAGAATGGTAGTATTAATTATAGACTAAAAATTCACTGACTGACAGTGGATTTTCCCATGGGTACACATGGATGTAGCATCAGTTTGTAAAAAATGAACAGAAGGCGCTGACGGAGCTTCAGGGTCGGAAGCATGGGATTGATACCCATGTTGTTTTTGTTTCTTTTTAAAAAATCCGTAGCAAAACAAGTTGCATATATATGGATGCTAGTTCCATCAGGTCCTGTACTTTTCTAAAAATTACACAGGTGTCTTTCACAGGAAGACTTTCAAAAGCACAGTTAGTTACTGGGAACAGGTATGCTATAGGATTTCAAAGTCATCTTGGCTTTCAAAAGCTAGAAGCAGGTTTTAGAATAACGTGCTTAGCATAATATTACTAGACAGTTTACAGATTGCTTAAGCACCTGACTGCTGAAGAGTAGTACATAATTAAACTGGTTTAGCCTGGGAAGTTTACCAACTACTGTGGTGTTTGTGAAGTAAGTGTCCAGGGAACTTACATCAGGGATTATCACTCTGGCTACATATCGTTATCAATCAAGGAACTTAAAAAACAGCCCTCTCTCTCTTTGTCTCCCTAGGTGCTTATCCTATTTTTTATTAGGTAAATTTACAGATACAGGAGAGACAAAGATCTTCCACGGTTCTCTTTGCAAATGGCTGTAATAGCTGAACTCAGTTGATCTGAAACCAGGAGCCTCTTCTAGTCTCCCACATAAGTGCAGGGTCCCAAGGCTTTGAGCTATTCTGTGCTGCTTTCCCAGGCCACAAGCAGGGATCAGGATGGGAAGTGGAAAAGACAGGACATGAACTGGTACTTGTAGACGTAAGCACTGCAAGATGGAGGATTAGCCTGTTGAAGCATGGCATCACTCCCAAAAAAAAGAGTCTTAGTTCCACCACTGAGGATTACCACTCAGCGCATGCAGATCTGGTCTCCTTACTGCTACAACTCTCCCTGAAGTGACCCCACTGGGCAGTCTGGGCCAGAACCTGTGGCTCACTGACCAAGATTCCTTGCTTGCCAAACTGCAGGCTTCTGAATCTTCTCTAAGCTCCACCCACGCATTGTTAAATGCAGCTTTGGAAAAAGAACTCTGTGTTATCATGTGAGCCACTTCCCTGTCCTCAGCATCTGGTCAGGTTCTTCACCCCCCCCCACCCCTCAGGTGATGTTTGCTCACCATGACCTGATTGCAGCAAAATCCACTCGCCCAACCCCCTTCCATATTTCTTTGTAGTCAGCTAGCAGCTTTCTAGTTTGTTTAAATCAGTTCGCACTTTAGGATGTATTATAGGAAGCTAATAGAGCCCGCTACTTGTGGTGTAGGGTAGGATAAAGTGAGATGCAAAGGGTAAAACAGAAATCCTTTTTAAAATTACCCTAAATAATGCTAAAATTTGGGGGGTATCCTGACTGTAGTTGTTACACAAAATTTACAAGTGATAAAACAGCACAGACCTGAGGCCAGCGCCCTGGCTCCCGGCTTCAGCTCAGCTCTGGCCACTGTGGCCATTTGGGAATTGAATCAGCAGATGGGTTATCTTTCTGTCTCTGCTTCTCTCTGGAAATGTGGCTTTCCAACAGAAATAAGTAAGTCCTTTAAAACAAATGGCAGATCTGCATGTGAGTACATGTCTCTAGAGCAAAGGAATGGGGCTGGCAGGGAGGGGAGGCTGCATGCTAGCTGACAGGGAGGTCAGCAGAAGTGGCCGCTTATCTTTCCAGAAGGCCCTGCTATCTTTTCAGAAAGCCTCGTTTAATGCTAATGTGTCTGTCTATGCAGACTGTTCCAGGGCCTTCTATTTCTTTTCTTTTTTTATTTTACAAAAAGATTTATTTTATTTTTCATTGGAAAGTCAGATATACAGAGAGGAGGAGAGACAGAGAGGAAGATCTCCTATCCGCTCATTCAATCCCCAAGCAGCCGTAACTGCTGGAGATGAGTCGATCTGAAGCCAGGAGCCTGCAGTTTCTTCCAGGTCTCCCACGGGAGTGCAGGGTCCCAAGGCTTTGAGCCGTCCTCGACTGCTCTCCTAGGCCACAAGCAGGGAGCTGGATGGGAAGTGGAGCTGCTGGGATTAGAACCGGCGTCCATATGGGATCCCGGGGCTTTCAAGGCGAGGACTTTAGCCGCTAGGCCATGCCGCCGGGCTCTTATCTATTTTCATATCACTGTGGTGACTTGTTGGTGTCCTCCTGGCCTTATCAATGTGTTTTCATGTGCTGGTGAATTTGGGGGTTTCTTCTCAAACATGGTAGGAGAAAAAGATTTAACTCCCAGCATGATTTTAAGCACCTTTCCCCATTTTTAAAAACCACTGGAACATTTTGCTTACTGTTTATTCAGATGACTATTTTCCTATTCAATTTCTTTTTTTCTTTTCTATTGATTTCCAGAAGCTATATAAATTAAATGAGACCATCCAGGCCTGCTGAGGTCTTGGCCACACCTTCAGGTGGGCGGCACCAGCATTGCCCACCCATTTTATAATTAATTAAGAAACCACCAATGGGGAACATCTTACCTGTAGGTTCCCCGCCCAACAAGGAGGGGTAGAGGAAGGCTTAAAATCCCAAGACCCTTCCTCAAACCTTTGGTGTCTCTCTCCCTCCCCTTTCAAGAGGCATCCCACCTCCCGGCTCTTCGGAGGTGCTTTCCCCTTCCTCTCCCTTCCCTGCTCACCTGGTCCCTTCACAAATAAACTTTTCTGTCTGCAACAGATTCCTGGCTTTTTATTTCTATACTAAGCTGAGGAAAGAACCCACTGGGCATTTCTGGTAACATTAAAGAAATTAGCTCTTTGCTGATGAGAATTGCAATTCCTTTGGCCAATTTGTTATTTCTGTTTTGTAGTCAAAACTTATCTTTGTTTTGTCAAAAATTATCTATTTTTCAGGAGAAAGCATTCAAGTTTTTAATTAGAGCACTCTTCCTTATTCTAAGAAAACAAAGGAATTTCCTTATTTGTTTTTACGACTCATTTCTTACATTTAATGTGCTTTTTTTCCTGTCTTTTTGATTTGTTAATTTTAACTATTATTTTATTTTTATAATCTTTACATAGTTGATAAGGGCACAAAGGGTCAAGGGTTACAGGAAAGTGGGTAGGTCATTGATTTCACATTATTTTTTTTTTTTTCCAGATCTGGGGTAAGGGGAAAATGAACAGAAGCCTACCCAGCCTCCCACTCATCCCAGGTCCCTGACGTGGAACATGCTCTGAGGGTCCTGCTCAAGTGCTTTTGATAGTCCAACAGTTCTGAATTGCTGCCAGTCTCACCATTCCAAAAATGATGAAATCTCTCCAGAATCCACTGGCTGACACAGTCAACCTTAGAGTCTGTTTGCCCAGATTTCATTGCTAACACATGGCTGGGGTAGATACGGATTTGTTCTGTCCTCTGTCCTGTTGTGGTACCAGGTGTCCTCTGCAGGTTCCAACAGACTGCCCTATCCTCCATGTGCACTTGGATTTGCTGACTACTGTTCCATCTGAGCCTCTGAGGAGGCTCGACTTTGACACTTGCACTCCATGGTCAGACCATGGAACCTGCACTTCTCTTTGTGGTTGGGGTTCTGAGATCAGCGGTTCAGTTGGAGGGATCCTCAAAGAAGCTTTGTCTGAGGTGATCCCAGGCCTGATTCCTGTGTGTGCATGCCAGTACAGGGTCCAGAACAGCCCGTCCGCCAATCAGCTTACGCATATGTTGGTGGCTGCAATTGCTGGGTCAGTTCTGTTTCCAGCCATGTCTTCTACAAGAACCAATGGGTGTTGCAGTGCAGCCTGATTCTGCCCACCACACACTTGGCCCTCACACAAACCAGTGGGAGCTGCAGCCTAGTCGGGGTGACTCCTCATAACCCCCACCAGGCCTGCCCCTGTCCTGGTTCTCTTGCTTGCCCGTATGTATGGTAGACTGGTCCAGTCTGTCCCACATCCCATTCAGCTCTCCGACATGTCAATGGGCAGTGAAGCCTAGTTCAACCAACCAGTCCCACTATCCAGCCCACACACATGCTGGTGGGTGTTGTTCTGTCCAGCCACATCTGCCCCAGTCCTGGTTTTCATGCTGTCCTCTGGGAGTGGTAACATAGAGAGAAGTGCCCACTCTTTCCCTCCTGGGCCCACTCCCAGATCATGCACTTTCCAGGTGGTTCTATAGTTTAGCATAACAGGATTAGTCTCCAGTTCCAGCATCTGATGTGCATTTTTATACTGGCAAAAGAAAATGGATATCATGAACATACTAAATTTTTTTCTGAATTCTCTTATGACTTATGTTGTATAAAATTCATACTTTCTCTGTCTTTCCCCCTCCAGCCCTGTAACTCTGCCTTTCAAACAAATAAAGGAAATCTTTCAGAAAGATCATGCCCTGGGACTGGCACTGAGGCATATTGGGTTGGGTCACTAGATATCTGGTATGAGTCCAGGCTGGCTAGTCTACCCCTGATCCAGCTCTCTGTTCATGTTTCTGGGAAGGCAAAGGCAAACAGTCCAATTCCTTGGACCCCTGCCACCCATGTGAGAGCCCTGGATGGAGTTCCAGGTGCCTGTTCCTACTGGCCCAGCTTGGCTATTATGGCCATTTGGGAAGTAAACCAGAGGATGTAAAATCTCTGTGTGTGTGCTCCTTCCCCTCCACCTCACCTCTCTGGAACTCTGCTTTTCAAATAAATAAATCTTTGCAAAAAAAAAAAATCCTCTTGCATTGATTCAACATTACTGATGAAGGAAAAGTGAAATTTTATAATTCTGTAACTTAAGTGAATATGTGTAACATCTAAAAGAAGGAATTTATTACTATCAACTGAGCAAAAAACTTCATTCTCCAATCTTGGCAGAATATTTACAAAGTAAATTAGCATAACAAGATACAATCACACACTATCAGAACAGCTAAAATAAAAACTTAGTAGGGTCAATGGTAAGCGTGAGAAACTAAATTTCTTACCACTGCAGGGAATGTAAAATGGCACAGGCACTCTGAAAACCAGCTCAGTAGTTTCGTACTAAAGTGTAGTTAGCACATGAACTGGTGGTTGTGCACTCGGACACAGTGACAAAAGCTGCACATAAATATTCATGGCAGCTTCATTCGAAACAGCCAAAAACTGCAGACAATCCAGACACGTGAAGGGTTAAGAACCCACATTATCTCACGTTATCTGGTGTGGGGGCCTGTTTGGCCGCCAGAGTTGCCATAATGCCTTCAAGGTGCAGACACCGGAGATTCGGCAGGAGTTCCCTTTACCTGACTGAAAGCAGCAACATCTTTCAACTGCATGAGGGCCACGTAAGGATCAGCCTGTCAGATCAGCCTGCACACACTGAAACAGTGCAGGCTTAAGGGACAAAACTGAGTCCAGGATTTAGATGCGGTAGAAATGGCTCTGCACGTTAGCTGCTGGAATTATTCTGAGCACACTTCATCCAAAAGCTTTTGGCAGCAGTGTTTTCTTCAAGCATCATGAAGAGGGAGTATAATGACTTGTTGCTAATGCTGCCTACCCTTCTGGGCAGATACACACTGTCTGGAACATATTTATCTATTCCAAGGACCAGATCAGCTGCAACTGTACCTCATGATTGTGTTCAAACAACCTTTATTAACTTAATAATGATGCACAAAGTGCAACTGGAGTGATGCTGGCAATTCAGGTTATGCCAGAAAGAAGTCCTAATGTGCTTCCTGCAAGTGCATAGGTTAGAGTTCATCACAGATATGGACGCACGAGAATAAGCAATACACATAGCATTCACACTATCTGTAGTTCAGGCAGTCCCTGGGTCTTGGAAAAACACATCCACCCTTCCAGCTGCTGAGTGTGTGTGTTGGGGTGGGGACAGCCTGCTATACAGCACACGAGGCGATGCTACTTTTTCTATTTCCCATGAGTTCAAGCATTCTGAATCTTTTATACAAACTTCTACTGAGTTCTGTCTAAATTCAGAGTGTCCATATATCTCACTTTAGATTTAATTCCACCTTTCCCTGCTCTCCTATCTCTGACTGGAAACTTCCCCAACAGGCTTGCTTCTTCTCCAGGGGTTCTCTAAGGTTCCCCAACTCAGCTTCTCCTTCTATCAGACTCTGCTTCCTCAGTCTAGTCTCTGAGAGCTAATAATGCCTCAATCTACTAGGAGAAAAACAGTGACCGCATCAAAAGAAAGCCAATTCAAGGCACGATGCCAGGCTGTTCACAAAGAAACCTGTTTGGTTTCTTTGCAACCTTGGAAAGTCAGAAAGTTCTCAATTCTGACATATCAATGTCATGGAGTGAAATCAGACACTCATTTCTATTTCTGAAGAAATCTTCAAAGACAATATTGTTACGGTGTGGGGATATCTGCCCCCTGAACCAGACCACCGGATGCCCAACGAACCCGAGTCTCCGACATGTTCAGCAGACTGGGAATGCTGCAGGAAACACACTTCCTGTTGGGACTGCGTGAGGCCTTTCCGGAGGAGCAGGGCTGGGGATGCAGGAGACATCTCATTATCTCTTCCTCTTTTAGTGCTTGTGGTCTAAATGTATCTGAGTATAAGCAAAATGTTGTTACATTCCTTTTCTTGGGCCCGGGCCACGTGGCCTAGTGGCTAAAGTCCTCGCCTTGAACGGCCCCGGGATCCCATGTGGGCGTCGGTTCTTTTTTTTTTTTATGGTTCTCATTAAAATTTTTTTTTCTCTCCTTCTTTTATTGTATTCTAGTTCACAATCTGTACATAGTTAATTACGGTAAAAAAAAAAAAAAGGTTCAGGGGGTATAGGGAAGTGGGTAATACTATTATGTCCATATTGTTTCCATCATGTATGAGGTAAAGGGGGATATTGAGGGAGAAGCCCCACGCAGTTTCCCACCCACCCCAAGTCCTAGATGTGGGGCATGCTCTGAGATCCTTGCTCAAGTGGTTTTAATAGTTCTCCAGTTATGAATTGCTGCCAGTTTCACTTGATGAGGTCGTCCACTGATTGACACAGTCTATCATAGGGTCTTCATTTGCCCAGTATTTCGCTGCCAACATATAGCTGAGGTGGTTGATTGACTTGTTCTGTCCTTTGTCTTTTCTTGGCTAGGGTTCTGAGTCCAGCAGTTCGATTGGGGAGATCTCCAAAGAAACTTTGAGGTATTCCCAGACCAGATTCTTGTATGTTCTAGCAAGCACAGGGCCCGGCATAGTCCATCACCCCGATCAGCTGGTGGTTTCAATTGCTGGGTTGGTTCTGTTTTCAGTTCCGACTTGCACTGGAACCAATGGGTGTTGCAGTCCAGTCAGGTTCTGCCCAGCACATACTCGGCCCTTACATCAACCAGTGAGAGCTGCAGCCTAGTCGGGGCGACCCACAATAACCCCCACCAGGCCTGCCCCCTACCCTGGTTTGCCAGTATGTATAGCTGACTAGTCTAGTCTGTCCCACATCGCATTTGGCTCTTGTACTTGTCAGTGGGTATTAAAGCTTAGTTCCATCTAACCAACTGAACTCTCCAGCCCTCACGGATGTTGTTGAGTGCCTCTCTATCTAGCCACCTCAGCCCCCGTCCTAGTTTTCATGCCCTCCCGCGGGAGTAGTGACCCAAGAGGGGGGAACCCACTATTTCCCTCCCAGGTCTCTCTCAGTCCCGGTTTATGCACTCTTCGGGTGGTCCTGTGGTTTGACTTGACAGAATTAGCCCCCAGTGCTAGCTTCTGCCAGCTTCTGCCAGCTAATGCTGCGGCTAAGTCCAAACATCCCTCACCCACTCTAATTTATGCTTGCACCAGCAGGAATAATCAGCCCAGCCTGGCTTTTCCCTGATCTAGTCCACATGCGGCACACAGGTGTTGCAGCTTTGCTTAGTCTGGCCTGTCCCCATGCCAGTCCAAGCTCTCCAGTGAGAGTAGCTGTCCAGCGAGGGGACCAGCCCCTTAATCCCCCCCGCTGGCTCTGCCCCTCCCTTCCTGGATCCCGTGCGTGCTGGTTGGGTGCTGCAGTCAAATCCAGTACAGGCAACCCTGTGCACTGGTTTTGTGGGCGCCGGTTCTAATCCTGGCAGCTCCACTTCCCATCCAGCTCCCTGCTTGTGGCCTGGGAAAGCAGACGAGGATGGCCCGATGCATTGGGACACTGCACCCGTGTGGGGGACCTGGAGGAAGTTCCTGGTTCCCGGCTTCCGACTGGCGCGCACCGGCTGTTGTGGCTCACTTGGGGAGTGAATCATCGGATGGAAGATCTTCCTCTCTGTCTCTCCTCCTCTCTGTACATCTGACTGTAATAAAATAAATAAATCTTTAAAAAAAAATTCCTTTTCTTGTTGAAGCTGTTTGTTTACTGGTATCAGTTCCTGCAACTCATGTTTGCTATACTGTTGCCTTAAGCCTGGTAATTGTTTCCCAAATTCCTTGTGATCTATCTTTAGAAGGGCTTGTATATTATTGTTTAGTTCACTAGTAACTTTTACCTGCCTGCTTTCCCTGCAAAAACTGGCAATGAGATGCTGGACTCTATGCTTGGTATATGCTTGCAATGAAAGAATCTCAACTGATTTTGAACTGTGATAATGCAGCAAGGTGGAGGAATCCACCATGGGGGGGAGGGTTTGGGGAGGGGTGGGGGGAATCCCAGTGCATATGGGACTGTATCACATAATGCAATGTAATTAATAAAAAAAAAAAGAGAGAGAGAAAAAGATGTCTAGCGAAACTCAATAAAGTGTGTATTGGTTCATCTCGCCTCTGCACCCCCTGTGTCCCAATTCTTCTCAGCATGGTCATCACTCCTCGGGTCTGGGCCTCCCCACAGGAACCACCAACACTATGGTATTTAATTTTTTAATTGTGTAATTACTTGACTATTATTTCTCATCAGGTGCTGTACTGGGAATTTATTGGATCTATTCTCTTTTTCTGGGGAGATTGATAGGCTCTGTAGTAAAATGAGTCAAGAAAACTGTGTTTCACAGGAGGTCATATGCACAGAGCAGGAGGGGACCCTAGAGTGGAGCAGGAGGACAGGAAGAGGCTTGTATCCTAGCCCTGGAGACCCCCGGATCCTCACCAAGTACTACCAGTATGGGCACCAAGGACTACATCCCAACTGCCACGGAGACCACGGGGAATTGGAGTGCCCTCGTAGGCTGAGAACTCTGAGGTCAGCCATTCCCTTTCGGATCTCCAACACTGGTGGAAGAAGCCCAGATCCTTCTTCACAGGATCTAATGTCATCGGAACAACAACCAGGAGCCCTGAACAGTCCTCAGAAACAGAAGAACAGTAAACTTCCTTTGGGATTCAGGAAAGGAGCTTTCTCTGGTCCTTACTTAGTTCCAACTTTGGATCCCCACCCTCTCCTGAAATGACCATCAGGGTTGCTCCAGAGCCCCCAAAATTAGATCAGAAAGACAGACAAAGACCAATAAATAAAGCTTAGAACAGACAGGCAACAGACAGCCTGGACTACCATACACCTTACTAGATAGGACACAAAGATCAGTTACTCCTCACTAAGGTGTTGAAGATTTCTCTGCATGCCCCTCCTAAAATTATTCTGCTCCCCAATCATTAACATATGCCGTGTTAGAGTTATAAACCTGTTTGGGCTATCCTAAAATTGGCGAAGTCCAGTAAAAATCGCACTTGAATACTATAAGCAGCTAAATATAAAAATGAAAATAGACACAAGACAGCTGAATAGTACCCTATAACAATTTTAAGGTTTATAGCAGCTGGTTGTGTATATACTAAAATTGAGATGTCAAGGAAGTAGTTACAGGATTTGGTTAAGAACTTGCATTCTCGGGCCCGGCGGCGTGGCCTAAGTGGCTAAAGTCCTCGCCTTGAACGCCCAGGATCCCATATGGGCGCCGGTTCTAATCCCAGCAGCTCCACTTCCCATCCAGCTCCCTGCTTGTGGCCTGGGAAAGCAGACGAGGACGGCCCAAGGCTTTGGGACCCTGCATCAATGTGAGAGACCTGGAAGAAGTTCCAGGTTTCTGGCTTCAGATCGGCGCAGCACCGGCTGTTGCGGCTCACTTGGGGAGTGAATCATCGGACGGAAGATCTTCCTCTCTGTCTCTCGTCCTCTCTATATATCTGACTTTGTAATAAAATAAATAAATCTTAAAAAAAGAAAAGAACTTGCATTCTCTAAAATATTGGTCACTCAATACTATGTTAATTAACTTCATGATGTTGTTAATTTCCATGTTTCTTTCTGTTGTTGAAGTTGTGTAGTGACATCTCATTGGAGGGGATGATATTCTGCCAGCTCTACTTTCAGACCAAGGATGGTCTCTCAATGAAACTGTTGAATTTATCTGGACAATAAGATGCTGGACTCTCCGCATGGTCCAAGCCCGCAATGAAGGAATCATGACTGGTTATGAATTCTACTGTAACAATATGGAGGAATTCAATATGGGGAGAGGGCTTGGGGAGGGGGTAGGGGCATCCCAGAGCCTATGAAACTGTGCCATAAATGAAACATAAATAAATAAATTAGAAAGAAAACTGTGTTTCAGATGAAGGGTTTTATATTCAATGCTTACATGGGGCAGGTGTGCACTGAGAAGAGAGCAGTAAAGTTCAGTCAGCCTCAATTTGCCCTCCAGCACCTCCACTAGCTGGCCCTCTCCAACATCTCTCTTCTCTGCCTACTTGTTTGTTTTCTTCATTTCTGTGGCATTTACCCTGTTTGTATTTTTTTAAGTAATAAGTTTATTTTTGATGATGTTCACATAGTTGAGAAAGATCATCTTGACCACTGATTAGGGTGGGGAGGGTTGAGGGATGGTGGAAAGTGGAATGAGACAACTGTTTCCAATGGTATCAGTACCTGAGGATGTGTGATGCTCACCCAACATCATACCAGTGACCCCTATGTGGAGCAAATACCAAGGGTACTGCTCAAACGGTTTTGATGTATGCCCAGGTGGATCACTGATTAGGGTGGGAAAGGTTGAGGAATAGGGGAAAGTGGATAAGACAATTGCTTCCAATTTTCTTGTTCTTCCTCCTATATCTGGGGGAAGAGAGGAGATAAGGGGTCAAACTGCACCCAGCATTCAAATTACTTCAGTACCCAGGGATGGGGTCAGCCACCCAAAGTCATCCCAGGGTTCCCGATGTGGAGCATGCTCTGAGGTTACTGCTCGAACAGTCTTGATTGTTCTGAGATGCTATAGTTTTCGTTGCTCCAAGGTTGTGGAAATCCTTCCAAGGTCTGTTAGCTGACACAGTCCACCTTAGAGCCTCCACGCTCCCAAACACATGGCTGTGTTGTTGTCTTCCACCTTCTGCCTTGCAGACTCTGGTCACGGGGAGCTTGGTGATGGCACAGTGGTCAAGCTTGTTTCTCCTGGGGATGCTCTTCTGAGAGCATTTGAACTGCTGCCACAGGGCACTGTGTCTTGGGCCATTGGCAAGTGGGTGACTTGTTCCTTCTGTGGCTTTCGGCACCACCTTCTTGTCCTTCAGGATCTTTGCTTTGGCTTCAGCTTCTGCTTCGGGAGGAACAGGAGCACCCTTGTTCACTTTCACTGTCATCTTGGTAAAAAGCCCAAATTACTTTTTGTCCAAGTGTCCCAATATTTGTCTATTGCTAAGCCAGTCCCAATATTTGTCTATTGCTAAGCCATTTCATCTAGCAGAGTTTACACAATATCTCCATTTCAAGTTTATCACCAAATATTCAAGCTTTTCCTTATTAATACATTTTTTTCTTATCTTCATTGATATCATAGTAGTTGAGGGCCTTGTTACATCACCAGTGGACTTCTTTTTTTTTTAGATTCATTTATTTTTTAATTGCAAAGTCAGATACACAGAGAGGAAGATCTTCCGTCTGATGATTCACTCCCCAAATGGCTGCAACTGATAGAGCTGAGCCTATCTGAAGCCAGGAGCTAGGAGCTTCTTTTGGGTCTCCCACACAGGTGCAGGGTCCCAAGGCAATGGGCCATCCTCGGCTGCTTTCCCAGGCCACAAGCAGGGAGCTGGATGGGAAGCAGGGCTGCCAGGATTAGAACCAGTGCCAATATGGGATCCTGGCGCATTCAAGGTGAGAACTTTAGCCACTAGGTCACCACGCCGGGCCCAGGTGGGCTTTTTTTTTTTTTGTCAAGAGTTATTTTATTTATTTGAAAGGCCGAATTACAGAGAGAGGAGGACTTCCATTTGCTGGGACACTTCTCAAATAGCCACTACACTTTGGGTCTGGCCAGGCCGAAACTAGGAGCCAGGAGCTTTTTCCAGGTATCCCACATGGGTAAAAGGGGGCCATCTTCTCTGCTTTCCCAGACACAACAGCAGGGAGCTGGATCAGAAGTGGAGCAGCTGGGACTCGAACTGGCTCCATATGGGATGCTGGCACTCCAGCAGATGGCTTCACCCACTAGGCCATGGCACCAGTTCCTGGATGCAGGAATCTAACTGCTGGGCTAACCAAAAGCTCACCTCTCAGAAGTGGACTTCTGGAATGGTCTAGGTGGTACCCGCTCCTTCAGGTTCACCTTATGAGATGATTGTGCAAACTACTGACAAACTATATTTTGTAAAAACCCTTTAACAAACAGTACCATAAAATTCCAGTGGTGTCTGTTGGAATTTCTAATAATTTTTCTAACTGTAGGTTAATTTTTAAGTTAATGAAGTGGGTGTTACAAGCAGCTTGAGGGTGTCCTATCAGGATTTAAGTAGAAAGGCTGCCTTTCCACATTCTCATGGAGCATACAAGGCTATGTTAGTAGTTTTCAACTAAGTGATTTTCCCCCCAGAAAATATTTGGTTGTCCCATTCGGGGATGCTGGTGCCATCGTGCAGTTAGAGAGCAGGGCTGATCCTAACAAACATTTTCCAACACTGGACACAGCCACCATCACACAGAATCACCTGGCAATGAGTGTTACTAGTGCCAAGGTTGAGATATCCTGGCCTAGCCCTTACTGGGCAATGCATCTGGGAGTAAGCCTGAGACCAAGAAGGGAAGAATGACTTATGGCTGTCAGAGAAGATCTCCATAGTTACTGAGCATTCCCTGCACTAGAGCAGAAATGAGAGTGCAAAACAAAGAAATACTTACGAATGTAAGTGAACTGACATAGCTATACTGGTAAGACTAACAAAGGCATGTCGTTTTGTAATTGAAGGCTGATCCCTGGTCAGTGAACAACCCCACCTGGCAACAGTCCTGTAGCAGCACAAGAATCTTGTGCTTTCTTGAATCTAGAATTACAGTCCTAGAACGGACAGACCAAAATTTCTTGCCACTGCTAAAGGAACAAGTACAAATTTAATTCCTTGGAACAGCAATTGCTGTGTGATAGAGGGTGCCAGTTCTCATTCCTTCTCAGGGGGCCTGGGCCGCAGTCTCCACTATGCCCCCAGTTTCAGCTTCCTACTATTACAGACCTTGAGAGGCAGAGCTTGATGGCTCAAGTTCTTTGGTCCCTGCCACCCACTTGGACTGAGTCCCTGGCTCTTGGCGTACACCTGCCACAGCCCAACCTTTGTGGGCATTTAGAGAGTGAACCAGTGGATGGGATCTCTCTGTCTCTGCCTCTCCAATGCTTCAAAATAACAAAATGGAACACTTTAACCTACTGGGACTTGGCAGCCATCTTCACCTACTTCCTCTCCCTGAAAGCCTATCATGCTGATTGCTTCCCTGCCTACACGTTTGCCTTCTGTACCTCTCTGACCTGGCATCTCCCATCACTCTGCCTTATCTAAGTCTATACCATCCTTTGTGTGGACGGTCAGTTCAAATCCTGCTTCTTATAGGCACATTTGCCCCCAATATTTATTTTTATTATTTTTAAGGATGTAATTATTTCTATTGGAAAAGCAGATTTATAGAGAGAAGGAGAGACAGAGAGAAAGATCTTCTGTTTGTTGGTTCACTCCCCAAGTGGCCACAACAGCTGGAGCTGAGCCGATCTGAATGAAGCCAGGAGCCAGGAGCTTTTTCTGGGTTTCATATGTGGGGGCAGCGTCCCAAGGCTTTGGGCCATCCTCCATTGCTTTCCCAGGCCATAAGTTGGGAGCTGGAAGTACAGCAGCCAAGATACGAACTGGTGCCTAAATGGGATTCTGGTGCATGCAAGGCAAGGACTTTAGCCCTAAGCTACAACACCAGGCTCCCTCTTCCCTAGTATTTATTATAATTAGCAATGTACTATATTTTACTTGCCCACATATTCATTACTTAACACACATCCGTATACTTAGCTACATGTAACTTCCTGGAAACTCAGAGACACCAAGACTCATCCAAGTACTTGGCATAAAGCAAAGACACCCCAACATTTCCTTTCAAGCTCTCTGTCATTGGTCACAAGCACAGCTATTACTCATCTAGCCCGTTTCCTAAGTTTCCTAAGTTTCCAGGTAAGGAAACAGAAGTATCGAGTGAGGAAGCCATTTGTCTCAGATTGTCCAGCTAAGAGCTGGAGTCAGCTCCAGCCTGACTGCTTGGGAAGCGTGCCCCCATTGCACATGATCCAGCTCTGTTTGCTCACTTTCTCAATTGGTTTTCGGTTGCTGTAACAGAATACCATGTACTGTGTAACTTACAAAGAACAAAAAAATTTCCTCACAGTTCAGAGGGCAGAAATATCCGAGATAAAGTTGCTGGCATCAAAGGAAGGTGTTCCTGCTATGATACCCCAGGTGAGATGGCGAGAGGGTGAGGTAACAGGTGGTTGACCTTAGCCTTTTAAAAGGAACCCACTCCTGGCTCAGCGCTGTGGCATATAGTAGGCTAAGCCTCCATCTTTGGTGTCAGCATTCTATATGGTCACCAGTTTGAGTCCTGGCTGTGCCACTTCTCATCCAGCCCCTGCTTATGGCCTGGGAAAGCAATGGAGGATGGTCCAAAGCCTTGGACCCTGCACCCATGTGGAAGATGGGGAAGAAGCTGCCGGTTTTGGATCATCTCTACTCTAGCCATGTGGTCATTTGGAGAGTGAGCCAATGGATAGAAGACCTGTGTGTGTCTACGTGTGTGTATCTCCTTTTATCTCTGTCTTTTGAATAAAAATAAACATTTTTTTCCTAAAAAAAAAAACACTCCTGTGACATCTTTCCATGACGGCAATATCCCCATGACCTTAACTTCTCCAATTAAGCTCCACCTGCAGACACCTGTGCAGAAGAGCTCCAGCTTGCAACACATGAACTTTGGGGATCACATCTGAACCATGGCACTGACCAAGCTGTTCTTATCTGGTTGGCAAAACAAGCACTTACTTTGTTGAACAGTAAAACATGGAGCAAGATTTGCATGTAAAAGGCAGCTGTTAGCTGGCAGGCTGTCCTGGAGGAGCTGCTCAACCAGGGCTGCCACCTCCTGCCTACTAACGCCCTGCATGCACAAGGTGACTACAAGCTCCAATCCCACACTAATTGGGTTGCTCAAACTAAACAGGCAACCCACCTGCAGAGAAAAAACAGGTGGTTCAAGATGGTGGAGACAGGCTGAGGGCCAGTGCTGTATGCTAACCAACTGCTGTGGGACTTGCAAACAGAGGGTGCAGCCCCAAAGTTCCACATTTTGCAAATTGAAATGTCCAGTTCATAGCCAGAGTAAGTTGCAGTGTGTGTAAAAAGCTGTGCCAGGCACACTGTAAGTTCTGGTAAACCCATCTCTTGACAGAGACTGCAGTCAACCCTGTCTTGCGTTTCTCCAGCCTCCCCGTGCTTGCTACCACAGCACTCTAACCACCGTGGGGCTCTGATCGACAACCTGCACACCTCCAGTGGCACGCTCCATCGCTGCAGACAGTCCCAAGACCCCCAGTGACCCCCAGTGGCACATTCCCCTTCTGCCGCCTTCCCTTCGCAGATGCTCAACTGGCTCCCTGCTCCTCGCTCTCGCCTGTGAATTCACAGGGCCAGCTGCTGATGCTTCAGGGTTTTTTCCTAGTCCAGATGATACACAGTCAGCTGGATAGATCTTTTTTTCTTTTTTTTCATATGAAAGACAGGATCTGGCCTGCTGTTTACTGTCATCACTGTGAAATTCAGACAGATCCCCCAGAGAATGGCAGCCTCCCCTCTCCATGCCACAAGCCCAAGGAGTATGACGGCCTGGACAGAGGAAGACAAGGACACAGGAGAAAGCACGGCATATGCAAAGGCAGGAGAAGGAAACGATGCGTGCACACGGACGCCTTCTCACCCTGGCCCGACAGCTTGCATGTCTTCCTCTTCCCACTGAGCAGGTGGAGATGGCAGCCCCAGAAATCTACCCACTTGTGCCCTGCCCCTCTCTGTGCAAGGGCAGTGGTATTTGAGGACTGCGGTGGCCGTGGCCACATGCAGCATGTGGACATGCTGTCTCATGGCCTGTCTTGGGTCCTGGCGAAAGGACAGTACTGGCCTGGAGTCCAGCGGCCAGTAAGTGCTTGCTGGCTGCAGTGTTGGACTCTGACCTCTGGCCCTGGATATAATTGTAATATCTCCCCTAACAGACAAACCTGCTGAAGATGGCACACCTTCTTTCTTTTTTCTTCTTTCTTCTCACCACACAGTGCCTTACTCATGGTAGTGAGAGCTTATAATTAATGGGTGCGGACTATGTGCTGGGAACTATTCAAGTTGTCTTACACGACCATATCAACTCATTTCATTTTCACAACAACTCTGGGCAGTAGGTAGTATTTTTTGTTTTGCTTAGATGTTTATTTTAGTTGAAAGGCAGAGTGATAGAGCAAGAAAGGGAGAAAAAGGGCCCAGTGCAATGGCTCAACTAGATAATCCTCCCCGACCAAGTGCTGGGACCCCATATGAGCATTGGTTTGTGTCCTGGCTGCTCTGCTTCCCATTCAACTCCCTGCTTGTGGCCTGGGAAAAGAGTTGAGGATGGTCCAAGGCTTTGCAACCTTGTACCTACATCTGATGCTCCTGGCTTCAGATCGGCTCAGCTCCAACTATTGCAGCCATCTGGGGAGTGAAAGAACCGACAGATGGAAGACCTATCTCTCCTTCTCTCTGTAAATCTGCCTTTCCAATACAAATAAATAAATCTTCGGCCCGGCGGCGTGGCCTAGTGACTAAAGTCCTTGCCTTGAATGCGCCAGGATCCCATATGGGCACTGGTTCTAATCCCAGCTGTTCCACTTCCCATCCAGCTCCCTGCTTGTGGCCTGGGAAAGCAGCCGAGGATGGCCCAAAGCCTTGGGACCCTGCACCCGTGTGGGAGACCCAGAAGAGCTCCTGGCTCCTGGCTTCAGATTGGCTCAGCTTCAGCCATTGCAGCCATTTGGGGAGTGAACCATCAGACAGATCTTCCTCTCTGTCTCTCCTCCTCTCTGTATATCTGCCTTTCCAATAAAAATAAACAAATCTTTAAAATAAATAAATAAATATGTTTTAAAAAACTTCTAAAAATAAAAAAAAAATGAAAGGGAGAGAAAAGAGATCTTCTAGCCAATCATTCATTCCCCAGTTGTCCACAATGGCCATGGAGGGGCCAGGCTGAAGCCAGGGACTCCATCTGGGTCTCTCATGTGGGACCCTGGGATTCAGTGACTTGGGTCATTGTCCACTGCCTTCCCAGGTACATTAACAGGCAGCTAGATGGGAAGCAGAACAGCCAGGAATTAAAGTGGTGCTCAGATATGGGACAGTAGTGTTGCAAGTAGCAAGCAGGTTAACATGCTGTGCTGCAATGCTGTCCCCAATGAGTAGGTACTATCATGTTTCCCATTTTATGTATCAAGAAACTGAGTTCCACAGAGGGATACATAACCTGCCACAGTTACGTCCCTAGTGTAGAGCCCAAATTTAGCTCCAGCAGAAAAAGGGTCAATAGGATGCCTGCAGGCAGAAGACCTTGCAAGATAGAGAGCTAGGAGCCGTTGGGTGCTTTCCAAGAGCTAGGAACAGTAAGCTTCAGTTTCCCAAGTTTCTATTTTACAAAAGAAAGATAAGTTTCCATTTCTCAGACATTGAGTCATTCTTGAAGACTGCTTTGAGCAAGGGCAGCTCCTGTACCAATCATAGCCTTGTGTGACTTAAAGGTGCCAATGGGATCCCTGTAACTATGCATCTGCTTCTGTAACCCCGCTTCCCATATCCTATAAAAAGACCCAGCTTGTGCGACTCGGCGCGACTCCTTACTCGATCAAGCGGGAGCGCCCACGAGCCCGTGTGAAATAAACCTTGCCTCATGCGTGATTGCATCTCTTGGTCTCCTGTCTCGTGTCTGCCGGAGGGCTCTGATCGTCGTGGGGCGGCCATCGCCCCCTCGGGTTTAACACTAGGAAGTGACAATCTAGGAAACCCAATCAGTGTGCCTGCAGAACCTATGTTCACTTCTACCACCATGCGGTGCACACTCATGTCAACTTGCACAAGAGTTTTAAAAACTGTACAGGAATGGTGCCCTGAGTGTCCCACAGGGCTTCCTGTGCTGAGATGTAATGTCTCTCGGGAAGTCAGCAGGGCGGAACCCCTATGACCAAACCCTGGGAGGGAGACGCACAGACAGGTGTCCTCCCCTGTGTGTCCTTGGAACTGCCAGCAGCAAGTCCACTATCCAGGAGAGGTCCTGAATCTGTTATGGCCTGAGCCAAGAACCATAATAACCCCCTTTTGTTGCCAGAGTCATCCCCTTTTATTATTGTAATGACACAGAGACTAGCAGAATGACAAACATAAGAAAACAACAAGTCTGACCGAAGGAAGAGTCTGCACAATCTCTGGGGAAGGTGAGGCGGCAGAGGCCAGCAGGTGTCAGAGGCGCACATTGCTGTGTCCCGCACACCTTCAGCCAGCCTTCAGCTTCTCGCAGTCGGCACGCTTGGGCGAATGAAACCAGTCGGTAGAACAGCAAACACGGGCTCACCACACGGTTGATTAATGATAAATGTTGCCTCTAAAAGGTAAGTTTTCTTTGCTTCATGATTAATCAACAATTACAAAACAGTACTACATGGTCATCCTAAGGACTTGTCTTGGTGCTTTTGGAACATATGCTGACAGGACAGAACTAAACTAGTTTTCTTAGCACTTCAAATTGCATTAATTACCTAAAGGGTAAGGAGTCCTGCCTCTGGGCATTCAGAACAGTGGTTGTTGCCCGGTGCCTAGCGGCTAAAGTCCTCGCCTTGCATGCACCGGGATCCCATATGGGCACCGGTTTGTATCCCAGCGGCCCTGCTTCCCACCC
The DNA here is from genome assembly GCF_030435755.1 of Ochotona princeps. Classification (NCBI taxonomy): domain Eukaryota; kingdom Metazoa; phylum Chordata; class Mammalia; order Lagomorpha; family Ochotonidae; genus Ochotona; species Ochotona princeps. Next base: position 63,100,492 of record NC_080844.1, on the reverse strand, counting down.
AGCTCCCTGCTTGTGGCCTGGGAAAGCAGTCAAGGATGTCCCAAAGTCTTGGGACCCTGCACCCACGTGGGGGACCAGGAAGCAACTCCTGGTCCCTGTTTTCGAATTGCGCAGCTTTGGCTGTTGCAGCCAGGTGGGGAGTAAATCAGCGGACAGAAATCTTCCTCCCTGTATATCTGACTTTCCAATAAAAATAAAATAAATCTCACAAAACAAACAAACAACAACAACGACAACAACAAAAACCCAGCAGTTGAAGAGCCCTTAAATCATCAAAGCAAATTCAGCGTTCTCCCTAGAACGCAGAACACTGGCAGACAGTGGCTAGCCGGGAGGCCCCGAGGAGCGTTCCGGGGTCGGGGACACGGAGGAGGACCAGCACAGCCTCCACACAAGGTCTGTTAAGAGACCAGTCTCAGTCCAGGTCTGAGGAGGCGAATGGGCCGTGGGGAGCCCACCCAGGGAGGCTGCAGCCAGCAAGTCCCTGCCCGTGTTCCCGCGGGACGGGGCAGCAGGGACCACCGACTGACAAAGAGAGCGAGGGGTGCAAGCATCGGGCACAGGTGGGTTAGGGCCTCGGTGAGATGACAACCCTGCCAAAAGCCTCCGGGACCCAAATGCTTGCAAAGGTTATCTTGTTCGCTGACATCGTTCTCGGAGATCACGCAGAAAGGGCTTGCTTGCCGAAGCTTCCGGGCCAGAATGGCAGCCCTCTCCCCTCCTCCCCGTCCCGCTCCTCTCCAAGACACCATCCCCCACCAAAACAAAAACAAACAAACAAACAAAACAAAACAAAAGCAGAGGCCAGGTCCGCGAAAGGCCTGGTCCAGAGATCGGAGTTGGGGGCGAGGTCTGAAGAGACCGGACCCCTGGACCAAGGAGGAGAGTTCGGGCCTCAGTCGGGACCTCGGGGCGAGGGGGTCAAGGTCGCCCCGGACCCCACGGCGCTGGTCCTCGAAGCCCGCACTCACCAGCCTGCTGCCGCGCAGCAGCCGAGCCGCCACAAGCTCCATCTCCGCTACAGCTCCGTTCCGCTCGCCCGCCTCTCCTCCGCGCCGGGCCGGGCGCCAACGCCCCGGGGAAAAGCCGGCCGCCGCCCCGCCCCTCACGTTCCGGCCCCTCACACACCCCCTCGGCCGCGCCCCGAAGGCCTACGGGATCCCGAGAGAGACACTCCGCCTGCTCGCGCGAGACTTGGGCAGGCCAAGGGGGCGGGAAGCGAACCGGAGACACAACAAACATGGCGGCGGCGGTGACGACGGCGACGGCGGCAGCGGCCCTGATCCAGGCGGCGGGGCTTGCTCGGTGTGGCTGTCAGGAGGTGAGGGGCGGGCGGCGGCGACGCGGCTGAGCGGGCCGGGCGGGAGAGCCCGAGGCGCGGCGGGCCTGCTGACCCCGCCCGAGCCCCAGCCTCAGCCGGCGAGGGTCGGGCGTGGTCCGTCAGGGGACGGTGTCACGACCCGGGCCCTTCCCGGCTGCGGGGGCCCAGAAGGATCGTCGCCGGCTCCGTGGGCGCAGTTGGGCAGGCAGGAGCTCGGACGCCAGCGGGGTGGGTGGCTGCTGCGTCTTGGCTCTGACAGGTGGTTGTGCGGGCGGCGGGGGGTGCGCCCCGCCATGGACGTCCTCCCGGGGACCCCCGGGGATGGGGGTCAGCTTGCCTTCTAGATGTTCCGAATCCTGGCGCGGATGTCTCGGAATCCTGATGTGGATACTGGTTGGGGAGAGTGTGAGTGGGTGGGACGGGGCCGGGTGGTTCTTAAAACCTTCCTTGTTCCAGCGATGCTGTCTGGATTCGTACCTCCTACACCCACCCTCTGATTTGGGGAACGTGTGAAGTTTGGGGAAGACATTGCAAGAAAGAACTCTCTCCCTTTAAAGATTTATTCATTTTTATTGAAAAGATAGATATACAGAGAGAAGGAGAGATAGAAATATCCATCCATTTGTTCACTCCCCGGGTGGCTGCAACTGCCGGAGCTGAGCCAATCCGATGCCAGGAGCCAGGAGCCTCTTCCGGGTCTCCCACGCAGGTGCAGGGTCCCAAAGCTTTGCGCCATCTTCTTTCCCAGACCACAAGCAGGGAGCTGGATGGGAAGTGGAGCTGCTGGGACTCAAACTGGCGCCCATATGTTGCCCCGGTACATGCACGGAGAGGACTTTAGCCACTAGGCTATCCTGCCAGGCCCAAGAAAGAACTCTTGGGGTTCACTCGGGGTTTAGGTCTCTTGATGAACTGTCTGGAGCCCCTGTAGGATTCCCCATCTCCGTGGATCAGCAGCTCACCCTGGTCTACACTGACTGCATGGTCCATTTCGTGTCCTCGCAATGTGCTGACCCTTAAGAGAAGTGACAGGTGGAAGAAGAAGAAAATGAAATAGAGATATCCTAAGTTGTGAAATCTCAGGAAATTAAGAGGAGCAGAACCTTTCTTTAACAAAAACAAATTTTTTCAAGATATCAGGACTTAGAAGTTTTAAATTCATTTTGTTTGGTTATAGCCAAAACTTCATCACAGATAAATTAAAGTATTCTTGAGAGCTCCTCACAATGAATTGAATGTTCGACGTTCCTACCCCCCAGCTCTTCTGCTACCCAGAAAAGCGTTAACTGTTCTGTGTTAAGATGGAGAGGATATTGAAGGTGCATGCCGTGTGCCTTGTTGGGTGTGCTGGTGGGTTTTTATTGTAACCATTTCCGACAAGTGTATTCCCTATGCAAGGCGTGTGCGCTGTATTTATGCCTGGTTCCTGACCCTTGGGTAAGTGTGAGCAGATGAATGCATTCAGGAAGACATGAAAACATTTGCTGAGAACAAGGTCTTGAGGCAGCTGTCAGCAGACATGCAGAACCGTCTTGCTCTCTGGTGCTGTGTCAGCCTGGTTTGCTCTTGAGCTGCTGGCAATGGTAACATTGGCGAGTTATTTTATAAGTTTATGAAACCTGAATGCTAATTAAGTTTCTGTTTCCAAATTTTTGCTTTGTGGTGTGCTGTTCTTTGCAGCCCTCTGTGTGGCTTCTTGATTGTATTTGAAATTTCCAACATGGCCTTTTGTAGCCCTTTGGACTATCTCCAAAGTGAATGTGTGGGTTATTCTTTTTAAAGATTTATTTATTTTTATTGCGAAGTCAAGTTTACAGAGAGGAGATAGCAAATATCTCCGTCCTTTGATTCACTCTCCAAGTGGCCGCAATGGCCGGAGCTGAGCCAACCCAAAGCCAGGAGCTTCTTCCGGGTCTCCCAGGTGGGTGCAGGGTCCCAAAGCTTTGGGCCATCCTTGACTGCTTTCCCAGGCCACAAGCAGGGAGCTGGATGGGAAGTGGAGCAGCTGGGACACAAACGGCACTCATATGGGATCCTGGTACATGAGGGCAAGGACTTAAGCCACTAGGCTCCAGAGCCAGGCCCCAGAGTGAATCTTGATTTCATCTACATACTGTTGGACTGGCAAGAAAAAGGAGGAGCTAATTTGGGGTGGAAAGATTAGATTGTGTAACTCCTGTCTTGGGTTTCTCCTGACATGATTCTGTTTCTGTTTTATATGATGTTTTCTGATTTCTCAAAGTCTCGTAACATTTCTTTTTGCCTTCAAAGAGCTTTTGACAGGGAATCTGGAAGAAAGGCCCGTGTTACTCTAGTCACACCAGGCCACATCTCTGTTAACAGTGTTTACGGCAGAGTGATTTCACTATGACTATTAGGTACAGAAGTAAACGCAGCTGTTGACATTGGTAAGTTAGCTGCTTGGTGGTCTTCCTTACACTTAATAACCCTGAAACACTTTTCCAGGGAAAACTACATCAATAACGCAGACCCTGCTGTTTTCTAATCACATTGTTCTCAAATCCTCCTGTAGTTTGTTTTAATGTATATGTGTAGGTTTTAGAAGGAGAGTGCCTTGAAGGAGCTGTCTCGTTCTTCGGGATGCTTCCTTTCATGGCCACAGTTGTTTTCGAGGTCGCGTCTTGCAGCCTCTTCTAAACAGGTTGATTCCTCATGGAGAGGTTCTGGGTGTGTTTATGTATGTGCATGTGTTGTTGTTGACAACTTCCCATGGATAGTTTGAGCCCGAGAACGCTCTCAGGGTTTCGTACAAGGTCAGTCCTGTCCTGGAGGCCAGGAAGGCTCAGGAGCAGTCCACGTTCCTGCCTGACTGCGAACGTGTTCACCTTCCGGGCTGTCAATGCTTAGAGCTCAGAAACCTTTCTTTCTTCCACTTGCCTTGAACTTTTTGTTTGTTTTAAAGATGTCTTTTTATTGGAAGTCAGATTTACAGAGAGGAGACAGAGAGAAGGATTTTCCCTTCGCAGATTCACTCCCCAAGTAGGCACAACGAGCAGAGCTGAGCCAATCCGAAGCCAGGAGCCAGGAGATTCTTCTGGTTGTTCCATGCGGGTGTAGGGTGTAGGGATATTCTCCACTGCTTTCCCAGGCCACAAGCAGGGAATTGGACAGGAGTGGGGCAGCCAGGACATGAACCAGCGCCCATGTGGGATCCTAGGTGCATGCAAGGCAAGAATTTTGGTCACTAGGTTACCGCTCTAAGCCCCCTCAGGTTGTTTATAAAGGCATTGTTTTTGAGCTTCAAATGGATAGTTGAGGGGAAGCTATAGGCATAAAATAATGTAGATATACATGGACTGGTTTCTGAATTCACCTGTGCTCCCCGGAGTTACGCAGTGGACGTCAGTCAGAGTCCTCCCAGGAGGGACTCGGTCATAGTCATGACGTGTGGGGAACGGTTGTTCTCCTTGATTAACTGGTGACTGGTCTGTTTCAGCGCTGGCTGCTCTAACCAGTTACTATAGACTGGGTAGTGCGAGCAAACATTTCTCACTCTTCTGGGGCCTGTGCCTGTGACGGGCCTGCTTCCTGGCTGCATCTTCCGGGGGCAACGATCAGCGAGCAGAGAGCAAGCAGCTTCTCTGTCTGAGGAAGGCTCTGCCCTCCCAGCCTCGCCACTCCACTGCACTGCGCTCGGCGTGTCAGCATGCTCAGACACCCAGGCCAGAGCAGTACCAGGGAGGAGTGAGCTGCCCTGGGAGTCAGCCCTCCGTCTGCAGTGACAGTGGCGGGTGCTCGATTCTGTTCTGGTGGCATGAGCTTGCATGCTGAAATTCTGTGTAAGCAGTTTTTGACTTGCAGGCTGCTCGGTCTTCAATTCCCGGCTAGAATAACGTCACTGGAGCGGAGAGTCACAGTTTGCTGGTTTCCCGAAGCGTGTAACCGTGCAGGTTTTGCAGTTCATCGGTGCCTCAGCGGCAATGTTGGCTATCGGTTGATTAGTTGGATTTCAGTTCTCACACTGGTGATGATTGTTTACTTTTTTTTTATAAGATTTATTTGAAAGGCAAAGTGAGAGAGACAGGGAGACAGAGAGACCTTCATCTACTGGCTCCTTGCCCAGATGCCACAGTGGGCATCCTGGTCCAGGCTGAAGCCAGGTCTCCGTGTGGGTGGAGGAGCTCAGACACTTGGGCCATCTGCCGCATTTCTGGGTCTGTTAGCAGGGAGTTGGAGTGGAGTGGAGCAGTCAGGACTAGAACTGGCGCCTTAACCCGCTGCGGCACTGTAGCAGCCCAGAGTTGCCATTCTTTTTTCAATGACTGTGCTTTCAAATTTCAACTTGAGATGGAGAAAGCTGTTTTAAGATAAGGATTCCCTGGGGTCTGGTGCTATAGCCTAGTGGCTGAAGTCCTCGCCTTGCACGTGCTAGGATCACATGTGGGTGCTGGTTTGTATCCCAGTGGTCCTGCTTTCCGTCCAACTCACTGCTTGTGTCCTGGGAAAGCAGTCGAGGACGGCCCAAAGCCTTGGGACCCTGCACCCACCTGGGAGACCCGGAAGAGGCTCCTGGCTCCTTGCTTCGGATTGGCTCAGCTCCAGCTATTGTAGCCACTCGGGGAATGAAACAGTGGACGGAAGGTCTTCCTCTCTATCTCTCCTCTATATATCTGACTTTCCAATAAAAATAAATAAACCTTTTCTGAAAAAAAAGATAAGGAGTCCTCGAGATGTGGGCACCTTTGAATGTCCCACCTGGAGCTCTGCAAGGACCACTTGTGCCTGTTGGGTGTGGGTCGATGCGAGGCAGAATGCTCACAGAGGAGATGAAACCGTTTCTAAATCGAGACCATGTGCCTCAGGGTTACAGACCAAGTCAGTGCACTTACAGTGACTTCAAGGTTGCAGTGTAACTTTGCTTTGGCATCCTTGTATTTTTCTTCAAGTGATTGAAAAACAGCGTCCAACTTACGGCAGGGAGCGCAGTGCAGTTCTAAATGTGATAATAGTCACCACTGTCAAAATACACCAGCCAGGCTCTGCAATCAGACTCATTTTTGTTCCTCAACTCGAGCCACATGTGTAAAATGCCGTTTTCTTCTGCCCGCTTACTGCCAGGCATGTGTGTTTGCTGCAGTGACACATGTTATACTGTAGCAGTGTGATGCTTTCTAATCAGACTTAGTTGGAGTTTTGCTTATCAAGGCCTGTCATGTTATTCATTGGAAGCATACCAGTTTCTACATGGATGGATGGACATGAAATGATGTTAAGTTGCAGTGTATATCCTGTGATTTCTTACAATTTTTATATAATTGGCACATAGGCCATCTGTAGCGTCTTACAGTTTCGTTTGTTTTAAGAGTTATTTTACTTGAAAGAGCTACAAAGAGGCAGAGGGAGAGACAGAGATCTTCTCTCTACTGGTTCAATTCCCTAGTGGTCGTGACGGCCAGAGGTAGGCCACTGCAGAGCTGGGAGCCAGGAGCTTCTTCCTTACCTCGCACATGGGTGCAGGGGCTCAAGGCTTTGGACTGACCTGTGCTGGTCTCCTAGGCTATAAAGATCAGGAACGGAGCAGCTGGGAGTTGAGCCAGTGCCCATATGGGATGCTGGTGCTGCAGGTGGGTGATTAGCATGCTATGCCACCAGCCAACCTCAGGGCTTACAATTTTAAAAATAACTTTTTGATTTTTATTCTTGTTTATTTTTCCACTGAAACTGGCTAACTGCTCTTTTAACTGAAGATTGAAAATGTAAAGAGCAGGTAGCAGGAGCAGCTTTGGTCACACAACACAGCAGTACAATGATTAGGAAATCAGCAGTTCAAGCAGACATGGGAAGTTCTGTGGCTGTTAATGAGTCTCCCATCAGAATGCTGTTAATGGTGTTTGGGTAGGATCCCTGGGAGGGTCTGGGAAGAGGTGCAGCCGTCTGGGTGGACCCTGCCCGGGGGTTGATGAGAGATTGTAGCCAGCCGCTTGCTGTGCTTTGTCCACGGACACTCGGTGCCGGCTTCTGTGCGGTGACGAGGCCTTCTTGGCCAGATGAGCTTGAACTTTCCAGGTCAGTGGTCATGAGCCTTTGTTCTTTGTAAATTACCTGTCTGTGGTGGTCAGTTATAGCAGCACAGAGCTGACTGTGAGATGGGGGTAGGGAGGCATGAAATAAACTTGACCAAAAGCTAACAGTAACCCATAAAATTGAGAAAATTCAGCTGGGCAAAAGCAGGGTTTACAGAATTGGCCTAAAAGTAAAATAAGGAAGCAGTTTTAGCAAAATTGCTAATTAGCGTTTATAAATTAATAAGATTTAGATGGTGTATCCATGTTTGGTTGTATCCATGTAGGGGCTTGGAATATTTTGCGGCCAAGCTGATCAACTGGTAGGGAAGAGAACAGTTTTTCTTAATCCAAGTCATAACTTTTTTGTTGTTGCAAAAATAATTAATAGAAGAATAAGCATTGTCTGCAAGCCTACCATGTGCTGCTCACGCTGGGACAGCTTTATCTGTAGAACTGAAAATAGCACTGCCAGTGGGTGTCACTGCTTTACCAAGTGGGAAATGAAGACTGAGCGTGTCCTTTCCTGGTCAGAAATGTAAAGCTGCTGGGTTTGGCTTCACAGAAAGTTATTACAGGACAGGCTCTGAGCAGCCTCCACTTTCTAGAAAATACTGACACAGTACTTATGATGATGTATTTAAAACCCTTGGGCAGTTAAGAGAGAAAAGAGCTGTTCACAGGCAGTTGTGTTAAGAACAATGAGAATTCAGTCACTTGCAGATCCTTGTTTGGCTGTTTTCAGCAGAGCGAATTGGGCAGGAGGAAGGATGAAGAGAATTAGCAAATTACCAGACTGGGAGCAGTCAACAATAGGATAAATGAGGCAGCGTGCTCGGTCCCTGCATGAGTGCCCAGCACAGCGACCAGCGCAGGGCGGCTGGCTCGGGCCAGCAGATTCCTGCTCAGGTCCCAGTGCAGTGTTGATTGTTTGAAAGCATTTCATGTTTTCATGAATTGGTAAGTGTGCTTGCTTTTGTGGAAATTCCTTACTCCTCAGTCACCCAAATTTAGACTGAGAAGGACCCAGGGTAGTGGAGATGTTCTTGAAGAAGAAAGCAGTGATAGAGTTAAATTACTGAGATCCAGGTGCTTGGTGTTAAGGTTGTGTGGCATGGCTGCGAGAATAGACCGCAAGTCTTTGGGACAAACGAGCTGCAGGCCCAACCATCTGCTTTCACAAGGTGACACCAAGCTAGCAGACGAAGGCTGGTGGAAGATGCATATTGCTGGGGTTGGAAATCTCCCTGGAAACAAGTATGTTTCAAGTCCGCTTGTGTCATACACAAAACTGAATTCCAGATTAAAAGAAATATGGAAGCTGGAAGAAATTTTTATAGATCATCTGTGCAGAACTACAGAACATCTTCAGAGATTTCTTAAATGGGTCGCAGCTCTAAATACAAAGGAAATTAATAAGTTGAGCTATATCAAGAACTTTTGTTTACCAAAAGTTAAAATTAAGAAAATGAAAAAGTAGCCCGGTAAAATGGCTCAGTGGCTAAATCCTCCCCTGAGATTGCAGGATCCTGTATGGTTGCTGGTATGTGTCCTGGCTGCGCCAGTTCCACTCCAGTTTCCATCCAGCTCCCTGCTTGCGACCTGGGAAGGCAGTGGGGAACCCTGCACCCGTCTGGGAGACCCGGAAGAAGCTCCTGGCTTCTGATTGGTTCAGCTCCGGCTATTGCAGTCACTTGGGGATTGAACCAGCATGTGGAATCTTTCTCTCTGACTCTCTTCTCTGTAAATCTGCCTTTCTGATAAAAATAAATAAATCTAAACAGAGAACAAAGAGGCACCTGTGGAGTAGAACATCTTTAGAACAGACCTGATACCCATAGGAAGAGAGTCCAGCGGGAAAAACGGGAAGGAAGCTGACGTGATGAGAGAGGTTGTCCAGATGACTAATGAGCGTGTTAAAGGATATGCAGTTTGACTAATCATCAAGAAATCAACAAATTATGACAGGTATAATTCCAGCACAAACTTACCACAAAGACTAAAATGGCAAAGGAAAAGAGTGCCGCGGTGCCCGAGTCCTGGTGAGGTGCCCGGTACCCCAGTGCAGCTGATGGTGCACAGTGCCCGAGTCCTGGTGAGGGTGCCCAGTGCTGCTGATGCTGCGCAGTGCCCGAGTGTTGGTGAGGGTGCCCGGTGCCCCAGTGCTGCTGATGGTGAGCAGTGCCCGAGTGTTGGTGAGGGTGCCCGGTGCCCCAGTGCTGCTGATGGTGTGCAGTGCCCGAGTGTTGGTGAGGGTGCCCGGTGCCCAGTGCAGCTGATGGTGCGCAGTGCCCGAGTGCTGGTGAGGGTGCCCGGTGCTGCTGATGGTGTGCAGTGCCCGAGTGTCGGTGAGGGTGCCCGGTGCCCAGTGCAGCTGATGGTGAGCAGTGCCCGAGTGCTGGTGAGGGTGCCCGGTGCTGCTGATGGTGTGCAGTGCCCGAGTGTTGGTGAGGGTGCCCGGTGCCCCAGTGCTGCTGATGGTGAGCAGTGCCCGAGTGCTGGGGAGGATGCCCGGTGCCCCAGTGCTGCTGATGGTGCGCAGTGCCCGAGTGCTGGGGAGGATGCCCGGTGCCCCAGTGCTGCTGATGGTGCGCAGTGCCCGAGTGCCGGTGAGGGTGCCCGGTGCAGCTGATGATGTGCAGTGCCCGAGTCCTGGTGAGGGTGCCCGGTGCTGCTGATGGTGTGCAGTGCCCGAGTGTTGGTGAGGGTGCCCGGTGCTGCTGATGGTGCGCAGTGCCCGAGTGCTGGTGAGGGTGCTCGAATACCCGAGTGCCTGTGAGGGTGCTCAGCCACAGCTCTTGTTTCCTGCAGTGGGACAGTTGTTGTCCACTTTGAGAAAGTATGTGATGTATTTAATGCTGAGTCTATGTGTACCTTTGGCCCAGCAATTTCATTTCACTTCTCTGTGACCAACAGAGATGTGTTTATAGAAGCTTTATTCACTGTATGATTAGAGAAGTTAGCTGGACTTGTTGCAGCAGTGTCAGGCATATTCAGTGAATGGAAAGCACGCAGATGGAGCGGGATGTACATCAAGATGTAGAGCCACAGAAGCCACGGGGTCGCAGTGCAGGATTCCACTTACATGAGCTACTTAGACGTCAGCAGCAGGTTGGTGGTAGCCCCACGAGTCCCCGGAGGCTGCAAGGGCACGCCAGGGGGTTCCAGGACGCGGACAGCCGGGCTTCTCCGTCCTGCTGCCGACTCCGTGGGTAGCTGGCTTTTGTGGTGATGATTCAGTGCTCTCTACACTTCGTATAATCTTTTGGCACATATGCTAAATTTAAAGGAAAATTAAACATACGCTGAGAGGAGTATAATTTTTAATTTTAGCTGATTGGTACTAAAAGTGAAATTTATTTCTTTTTTTTTAAGATTTATTTATTTTTATTACAAAGTCAGATATACAGAGAGGAGGAGAGACAGAGAGGAAGATCTTCTGCCTGATGATTCACTCCCCAAGTGACCACAATGGCCGATACTGCGCCGATCTGAAGCTGGGAACCAGGAACCTCTTCCAGGTCTCCCACACGGGTGCAGGGTCCCAAAGCTCTGGGCCGTCCTCCACTGCTTTCCCAGGCCACAAGCAGGGAGCTGGATGGGAAACTGAGCTGCTGGGATACGAACCAGCGCCCATATGGGATCCTGACGCATTCAAGGCAAGGGCTTTAGCCACTAGGCCACGCCACTGGGCCCAGAATTTCTTAAAATAGTAAATTTGAACATAATGTATAGTTAAGGAGGATCAGATTTCTTTGCATAAAATTTTTTTACATGAAATATTTTAAAATATTTTTTGTCCTCTAGCTTGTTCTCGCTAGAGAACTTTCTGGTTATTTCATTTATGAGTTTGAACCATGCACTTTGTGAGGTGCAGGTGTAATTATTCCCACGAGGATTTTCCCATCTACGCTGGTATCAGGGATTTTGTTTCTTTTTCCCCTTCTGGTTTTGGAGGGCATGGGATGATGGGTGGCACAGGCAGTAGTTTGGCTATTTCTAGAGTAGGCATTGGGACACTGGCTTGCAAGCCATATCTGCCTGGTGTTATGAAGTTTATTAAGCATACTCCTTCCCTTGCCCGGGGCTTGGGTTGCAGTGAACCCAGTGTACGTTGAAAATGCATTTAATGCATGTCGGCAGTTGAAGCTCCCGGCTTAGCACATGGCACCCTGACTCCCTGGTGATGGGGGAGTGGCCCCTGGCGATCCATTTTTTGTCCTGCACAGCATGGGGAGGGACCGTCACAGCATGTCCGTGGCCTGAGCAAGGGCCAGCCTCAGAATGTGAAATGTGGTTTCTTCTGAATGTGCCATTGTGAATTTGAAAAAGTGTAAGTTGAGGATGTCTGCCACTTGCCAGCAAGGCCTGAAGTACGTACCCGTGGCCTTGGAGGAAAAGTTTGTCCCTGCTTGTGTGGAACACCTGCTTGTGCGGGACACTCGTGCCTGAGAGCTCCGTGAGCTCAGTGCGTGTTGGTTGTCACCATCTATATGCGGTTGTTTCAACTTTAAAGTAAAAAGTGAAGTTGTTTGTACAAACCACTTTTCAACTACTAAGTAGCTACATGTGGCAGGTAGCAAATGTGCTGGGCAGTACAGATGGGCAGCATGTCCATCAACTGTGGAAAATTCTAGATAGCCCTTTGACCTATTGACTGTTTCTTCATTGATTATCTCTGCCACACATTGCTTTCATCCTGTTTGTTTCCTCTTTTCTAAATATTTGTTTTTATTGGAAAAATGGATAAGATTTACAAAGAGGAGAGACAGAGAGAGATCCCCCAGCCTCTGGTTCACTCCCCAAATGGGCACAATGGTTAGAACTAAGCCGACCTGAAGCCAGGAACCAAGAGCCTCTTCCGGGTCGCTCGTGTGGGTGCAGGGTGCCAAGGCCTTGGGCCATTTTCCACTGCCCTCCCAGGCCACAGGCAGGGAGCTGGATGGGAAGTGGAGCAGCTGGGACACGAACCGGTGCCCATATGGGATCTTGGCACTTGTAAGGTGAGGATTTAGCCAGTGAGTCATAGTGCTGACCCCCTTCCCCTATGGTTAAGTTTAATTATCAGGGCCTGGCGGCGTGGCCTAGCGGCTAATGTCCTCGCCTTGAAAGCCCCGGGATCCCATATGGGCACCGGTTCTAATCCCGGCAGCTCCACTTCCCATCCAGCTCCCTGCTTGTGGCCTGGGAAAGCAGGAGAGGACGGCCCAAAGCTTTGGGACCCTGCACCCGCGTGGGAGACCCGGAAGAGGTTCCTGGTTCCCGGCATCGGATTGGCGCGTACCGGCCCGTTGCGGCGCACTTGGGGAGTGAAACATTGGATGGAAGATCTTCCTCTCTGTCTCTCCTCCTCTCTGTATATCCGGCTTTCCAATAATAATAAAATCTTTTTTAAAAAAAAAATTTAATTATCAAATGTAATTTTTTCTCCCATTTTGTATGTTTCTTTACTATTTTGCCTGAGAGATTAGAAGGCATTAAAAGACAGGCTCTGTATTTTCTGCTGCTTTGTTTAGTGTCTTGCACAAAATAGTTTTTGTTACTGTTTTGTCATGTACTGTATCTCCCTAAATAGCATAAAATTATTTCAGTTTCTTTTCTAGGTATAACAAACTGTAAACTTAAAAAAAAGAGGGAGAGAGAGAGAGAAACCAGCCAAGATGGGTGAAAAGAAACCAGAGCCTTTGGACTTCGTAAAAGACTTTCAGGAGTACCTGACCCAGCAGACGCACCACGTGAACATGATCTCCGGCTCGGTTAGCGGGGACAAGGAGGCCGAGGCTCTCCAGGGAGGTACACACACCTTGATGCTATTACGTAACAGCGCTTAGACACAGATGGGTGTTGGCTGTCACAGCCCCTCAGGGGAAGAGCCCTTCACTGCTGGGAAGTCTTCTGTTTTGTTTTTTCTTAGAAAGATACTCCCTTCTTCATACGTGTTGGCTTTTGGCCAGAGGAGAGGCTGAACATGAGCTAGACCTGTGTTATCGTGTTCTTGGCACGTTAGGAGTTCTCAGTGGAGATGCCCTGGTCTCCAGGCTCTGTTAGCTGCTAGTAAACTCAGGGAACAGAGGGGAGCAGAACTTCAGCGTTCAGGAAACACGGATCAGATCTGAGCCCCAAATAGGAAATTGTGTTTGTTTTTGAAGGGAAGCAAGGGCCGGCCTGTATACCCATCTAGGAGGCGGATCTGTAGTGGAGAGGAGAGCGGTGTGCCTGAGCCTGCTGGCTAACGTGTGCGGTTCCCGCGCACACCGCCCAGGCTGGAGTGTAGTGAAGTGTGTGTGAGGTCACTGGATTACAGCCTATGGGCCTTGTGCAGGCTGCTGTTTCTGTGTGGTCTGGAAGCTAAGGATGGTTTTTGTATGTTAAAATGTCTGGAAAAAAAAACGATAGTGTCATTACATTTACGTGTAGAAATTGAAATTTCATGTATATAAATAAAGTTTTATTGAAACACAGCATGGTTATTTGTTTAGCTGTTTAGCTGAGTAGTTGTAATAGAGACCATGTGGCATGCAAAGCCTCCACAGAAGCTCGCTGACCCCGGACAGCAGGGTCGAGACGTCACCTAGGCGCTTGTTAGAAATATAGAGCTCTGGACCCGCCTCAGATCTAGTGGATCAGAACTGATTCTAATGAAAGCCTTGTAATTTTAATGATTCATGCAGGGTCTACATTTGAGACTCGTTGGGTAGTGCGAGGTAGGAGCCTGGGCCTCACAGTGCAGCCAAGTAGCACACAGCGGAGTAACTGGTCTCTTGCGGAGGGTGGCTGGAGCACAGCTTGGCTTGTGGAGGCTGGCACTCTGCGTGCTGGGTCAGCGGGCAGGTCCTCCTCCAGTCCTCGCGTGGCTGGCATCCTGAACACTGCGCATTCGCGCTCCTCGTCTCCTCACTGTTTTTTTTTTTTTTTCAGAGGATTTTGAACACTGATCTGAGTGTAGGGATGGTGAGATCCCAGCATGCAAGGTTCTCACAGTGCTGCTTTGCATCAAATTAGCCTCAGCTCAGAAAGTGTGCGTTACATTATGAATTGACATTTTGTGGGAAGTGAACTGTCACTTTCAGGAAGATTTTCAGCCACTTTAAAATGCTGAATTGAGTTGACACTGAGATGCATAATTTCTTCTTCTGTCCTTTCTTTATAGCTGGAACAGATGGTGATCAAAATGGACTTGATCACCCATCTGTTGAAGTGTCTCTGGATGAAAACTCAGGAATGTTAGTGGACGGGTTTGAAAGGACCTTTGATGGCAAGCTCAAGTGTCGGTACTGCAACTATGCCAGCAAAGGGACAGCCCGGCTCATTGAACACATCAGGATCCACACAGGTAAGGAGAAACAGCTGGAGAAGGCACTTATGTAGGCAGCTTGGTCTGTCCTGTAAGCAGTTCCAGAAGTTAAAAGTGAAGGTGATGTCACCGTGGACTGAATGGAAAAGCTTATTTAATGATATGTGTAGGTTGCAACTCCTGACAAGCAGTGGACAGGCAGGGTGGATGTGCAACTCGTGAGCACCCTCCTCTGCTGCCCCATCCTGGTGATGTCTCCCAACCTGTCTGCCTCCCACAAAGGAGAGGGCAGTGCTGATGGCAGGGAGCAGGGGCACATCTCCATCTTTTTTTAATTTTTCTCTTTAAAATTTATCTTGGGGGGGTTGTCCAGGACGGTGGCTCAGTGGTTAAATCCTAGCCTGGCAAGTGCTGGGATCCCGTATGGTCCCGGTTCAAGTCCTGGCTGCTCCACTTCTCATCCAGCTCCCTGCTTGTGGCCTGAGAAAGCAGTCGAGGACAGCCAAGGCCTTGGACCCTGTACCCACATGAGAGACCCAGAAGCTCCTGGCTCCCAGCTTGGTTCAGCTCAGCTCCAGCTGTTGTAGCCACTTGGGGAATGAACCAGTGGATGGAAGATCTTTTTCTCCCTGTTAAATCTGCCTTTCCAATAAAAATAAGTAAATAAATGAAATAAATAAATAGATTTATTTATTTTTATTGGAAAGGCAGATTTTATAGAGAGGGAAAGACGAAAATTTTTCATCTGCTGATTTATTCCCCAAATGGCCACAGTGGCTGGAGCTGAGCCAATCTGAAGCCTGGAGCCTCCTCTGGGTCTTTCACGTGGGTACAGGGTCCCAAGGACTTAGGCCTTCCTCTGCTGTTTTCCCAGACCACAATCAGGGAGCTGGATCTGAAGTGGAGCAGCTGGGACGTGAACTGACACCCTATGGGATGCTGGGGCTGTGGACAGAGGGTTAGCTTGCTGCACTGCTGTACTGGCCTCACATTTTTGTCTTTGTCCTCACTAATGAGTGTCTGTTGTGGAACAGGCAAGAGGTTCTGGACAGTTGCAGGTCTCACTTAGCCATCCTCTCTTGTGAGAACCTTCCCCAACTTGTGCCCTGCCCCCCCCAAGGCCAGGCCTGGAGTCACTGTGCCTCGTGCCATCCTGTGCTCTTGCGTCACACTGTGGTGGTGCTCTGCAGGCCTCTTGCAGGCAGGGATTGTGACGAGGCCAGCCTTGTACCCCCAGCATCTGGCTCAGTGTGAGTGGACTCTGCGTCTTGTACTGCAGATGTTTATTGTGGATCTGCTAGTCTTGTGCTAATCGCAGTTATGGGCTCTGGCAGGTAAGGAGTTTCAGGGTGTAGAAGTGTTGGCAGTTTGTAGGGGACACGAGTGCGTTATTCCTGCTTGGGCACGGAAGCCCATCTGATTTTGTTGGTTTTATTTAATGGAAGATGGATTTTTCTGTTTTTACTTAAGGACAGGGTTTGCATATGTGTTTAGATAAGTAGGAATATGTATAAATGTTTATGTGAATAAATCATGAGACATACTGCTAAGGCTTTTTTTAAAAAGATGTATTACTTATTTGACATGAGAGAAGAGACAAACACAGAGAAACAGATCTTCCATCTACTGGTTCAGAATATTCAGGCCACTTGGAGCTGTATTTTGTTTGTTTGTTTAAAGATTTATTTTAGGGCCTGATGCCATGGCCTAGCGGCTAAAGTCCTTGCCTTGAACACCCTGGGATCCCATATGGGCGCTGGTTCTAATCCTGGCAGCTCCACTTCCCTTCCAGCTCCCTACTTGTGGCCTGGGCAAGCAGTCGAGGACAGCCCAAAACCTTGGGACCCTGCACCTGCGTGGGAGACCTGGAAGAGGTTCCTGGTCCCGGCTTTGGATCGGCGCAGTACTGGCCATTGTGGTCACTTGGGGAGTGAGTCACTGGATGGAAGATCTTCCTCTCTGTCTCTCCTCCTCTCTGTATATCTGACTTTGAAATAAAATAAATAAATCTTTTAAAAAAAAGATTTATTTTATTTATTTCAAAGGCAGAATCAGAAAGAGGGCGGTAAACAGAGATCTTCTGCCCATTGGTTTAGTCTTCCGATGGTCGCAATGGGCAGGGCTGGCCAGGCCAAGCCAATGTCAGGAGCCTGCAGCTTTAGCCAGGTCTCCCACGCGGGTACAGGGCCCCAAGCACTCGGTCATCCATCACTACTTTCCCAGGTGCATTAGGAGGGAGCTAAATCAGAAGTGGCCCCACCAGAACTCAAACTGGTGTCCATGTGGGTGACAGTATTACAGGTGGCGGCTTAACCTGTCAGACCATAAGGCCTCAACAATTTTCATACTTTATTGGCTAATAGAAAATGTATTTACATCTCAAATTGTTAAAGAGTTCTTAATCTTTATTCAGCTTGTGGGTTTCTTCACAAATGTTAATCTTTTATGCAGTATAAATCCTGCAGAGCATTTTCCGTCAATTTCTGAATCTAATGAATGAACAAACATGAAATTTTGCATAAATGAGCTACGATTACAGTTTCTTCTATGTTTCTGTCGGAACAGGTGAGAAGCCTCATAGATGTCATTTGTGTCCATTTGCATCTGCTTATGAGCGTCATCTGGAAGCCCATATGCGTTCCCATACAGGAGAAAAACCGTACAAATGTGAACTGTGCTCCTTCCGCTGTAGTGATCGCAGTAACCTGTCCCATCATCGAAGGCGCAAACATAAGATGGTACCAATTAAAGGTACCAGGTCTTCCTTAACCACCAAGAAAATGTGGGGGGTTTTACAGAAGAAAACAGGCAATTTGGGGTATAGCAGAAGAGCATTAATCAACTTAAGTCCACCTTCTATGGTGGTCCAGAAACCAGACTACCTTAACGACTTTACCCACGAAATCCCAAATATCCAGACTGATTCCTATGAAAGCATGGCAAAGCCCACTCCAACTGGTGGCCTCCCGAGGGACCCCCAAGAACTCATGGTTGACAACCCTTTAAATCAGCTCTCTACTCTAGCAGGGCAGCTGTCCAGTTTGCCGCCTGAAAACCAAAACCCGGAGTCCCCAGATGTGGTCCCATGCCCTGACGAAAAGCCTTTCCTGATGCAGCAGCCCTCTGCCCAGGCGGTGGTCTCTGCTGTGTCAGCAAGTGTTCCTCAGAGCTCCTCTCCCACGAGCCCCGAGCCGCGGCCATCGCATGGCCCACGGAACTTCAGTCCAGTGGCAGGGCCGAGCAGTGAACCAAGTGCCCATACGAGTACTCCCAGCATAGGAAACAGCCAGCCCAGCACTCCAGCCCC
This sequence comes from Ochotona princeps, assembly GCF_030435755.1. Taxonomy (NCBI): domain Eukaryota; kingdom Metazoa; phylum Chordata; class Mammalia; order Lagomorpha; family Ochotonidae; genus Ochotona; species Ochotona princeps. The sequence continues at coordinate 63,082,547 of NC_080844.1, read as the reverse complement.
GACCCTGCCAGTCCAGGACCCTCAGCTGCTGCACCACTGCCAGCACTGTGACATGTACTTTGCAGATAACATCCTCTACACCATCCACATGGGATGCCATGGGTATGAAAACCCTTTCCAGTGTAATATATGCGGGTGCAAGTGTAAAAACAAGTATGATTTTGCCTGTCATTTTGCAAGAGGACAACACAGCCAGCACTGATCAGAACATTATCACATTATGTTTTACTTGGTTTTGCCTTTTTGTCTTACATAGTTTGGTTGTTTTTGTTTTGTTTGGTCATCCCTAGTAAGATGTCTGCTAATTTAAATTCATACATTATATTTATAGACTATAAATTTGACAGTGGAAAATTTTCTTCCAATTTTTTTTTCCATAAAAATGTGGCTTGGTCGCTTACATATTAGCTTAGTTAGATACATTGAGGTCTCCGTTTGTGTGGAAGTGAGGATTGGATCGGTCATAACCTCATTAGGTGTTATTCCCACCTGTGCCCTGGAAGGACTTCCTAGGTCGATCCGTGCTCTCATTGTTTCTGTGCATTGCAGCTAAAACGCTACTTGTGCCGTATTTCAACATCAGAGAATGTTTCTCTTATAAGATCTGTTACAACTTTTTTTTCAGTATTTAGCAGAGAAATTGTTCTTAAGGTTGCTCTTAACTGAAATACTTTTGGGTTCACATTAAGCGAAGCTGAGTCACTAGTTTCAGGTGATGCTAGTGAAGCTATCTCAGTGTCGTAGAAACTTTTTTTTACAAGAGGAAATATGAAATATTGACATGAAAGTTCTACAAGGAAGTTACACTCCAGACTTTAAAAAACGAAAATGATGTTTCTTCAGTTTCTGGTTTAAGCACATGGGAGTCATTATTACTTATTTTGAACGCTTCCAACTTCTTTTTAAAACCACAGGCAGCGCTAGACGCCTTTTTCCCTCTTTCATTTAATCCTTCATTCTGACAGACGATGTTCAGTCAGTCAGTAACACTAGTGAGAATCTGTTATATTCTGTTTCTTTGATGACCAAAGAGGTACAGTCACCGTCTTATTAGAATACAATCCTTCCTAGGGGAAAAAACAAACTATACAAGTTTCCTTTTTCTGCTTTCTATACATTTATTGTATAATTTCCAAGAAAAGGTAGGTATAGAAACGCAACAGAAAAGGTGACGGAGAAGCAGCATTTACATAAATAATGACATGGATTCTGATGTCTGCCTCACAGTTGGCCATTTCAAATGTTTTGTGTGAATCCAAACTGTAATTCTTCTTTGCAGTTGTACCACTCTTCATGTACAGTAATAGCACTGTATGGAAACTGTGATGAAATTGTCGCCTTAGTAGGAAAGGATAAAAACTTGTGGTAATAGATATAAACTACATTTAAACATGGTGTTTATAAAGACTTATTAAATCTAGAGGAACTCATTTTGAAGAGGTTATTGTTTTTATATTGTATGATAACTAGCTTACTTTTGAGAGTTGGTCAAACAATAAAATAGATTGCTAACTTGGTTTCTTGTACTTTGCAAAAACCCTAGTTTAAATTTGATTCATATCTTGAAAATATGAATTGGCCTCTTGAGAATTTCCCAGTTAATAAGCATTTTTTAACCAAAAAGGGACCTCGCTACTACAGGAAATCAGAAGGACATATTGGTGATATGTGCCCATAAACCCCAAGTGCCAAGGTCATGGATCCTTTACCCTCCCTCCCGTGCTAGGAAGCCATGGATATGCGCTCTGTCTGCATCCTCACGGGTCAGGAGCAGCTCCAGGGACTCTCCACATGGACTCCTCCTCGGCCCGGCCCGGAATCCGAGCTGGTCCACCTGGCTTCAAATCGCTGGCAGCTCTGACCACTTCTAGTGCAACAATCTCCACATGTATCACTGGCTCTGGTATTTGCCAGATTGCCACAAAGAAACAAGCTGTCATTTGGAAGCTTTTGCAGATTTATTTTATTATATTCAAAGAAAAGCAATACTGCAAAATAGAAAAAAAAAATCATTAAGCAAAGAGAACTCTGGGTGAACCAACATGTCGATTGGGGCAGTGACAAAGCGTTGTTTTTGAACAACTAAAGGTGGTTGGTTTAGCATCTTAACTTAGACATGGGAGGTTTTTATCATTGCAAGCTAGAATGTAGTCTTCTAATTTGCCCATTACTGAAGAGAGCACAGTTAATATTCCAAAGGTGTCAATTCTGAAAAGCTATAATTATAAATGCACTAAAACTTTTGAAGCAAATCTACCTTAAACTTTTTTGAAGATTTAGGGTTGTATTTAAATCTCCCTTTAGTTAAATTCTGTATTTGGAAAGATGTCAGTATCTTCCCTTACATATTGAATGTTTCTCATTTTATTGTTAATTGAATATTTTATAGAAATGAGTTGCTGGGAGAAATTTAACATGCACTATTTATAGTACTTTGCCATTAAAAGGCAATGTTGTGAAACTAAACTTATTTTTGTTCAGTGAACATAAGTTTAGATTTTTAAAGTTGGTAGATAATTTATCTCCACTGATATTTTTTTAAGAAACTGTGAAGAGATTAACAGGGCATAATTTTATTTCAGATTTTACTAATGTATGTAGCTATAACTTCTTGAGATTAAAGTAAAGGCAAGACTTTTACTTTGAAAAAATTTCCATTGAGTTTCTAGTGCTATTTTATTTTAGAAATAAGTGTTTTACCATTGGTCTGCAGAGTTGCTTGACAAAGGGAATATTACTAAAAAGAATTTGAAACATAAGTGTCATTTTAAGTTCTATGAAAATATTTATCAAATGGATGTGGTTTTAGGATTCCCTGTGAACGCCTTGCCCTTTGTCTAAGAGGAGGGATGCTTCCTAGAACACATGTGTGTTAATAAGAACTTCGAAGTAAATAACGTATTTTGTATGCAAAAACAAATAAGTTGCATTATTGTTAAATACACTATATTTAGGGATTCCAGAAAGCAGTTTAATGCTAAGATAACTGTATCTAGTGTGTAGTTCATCTTGGGAATGAGCTTTGCTTTTGTAATATATGAATAAAAAAATAACACTTTCTAATGACCTCAATTTTCCTTTTTTTGAAATTAGGATCAAATTTGCTTTTATTAATCTTCTGATAGATAAAATGCTAATAAAGATTTTATAGTGTGCTGGCTTGGATGTGCAGATTGCCTTATCCATACAGAGCTGTACTATAAGCAAAAGCCCAGAGTGGCCCTGTGTGTCGGCAGCTGGCCGCTCCTGGCTCAGGTTCCTCTCGGGTGGCTCTGTCCTCCCAGGCCGCTCAGAGCGGTCTGCGCCGCAGGGAGGAGCCCTGCTCCCAGGCTTCGTCAGCCACGGGACAGCCGACAAAGGACTTCTGTAGGACAGATGGGCATTTCCAAGTGGGCTGCTTTTTCTTTAAAGAATGTTTTGTGGCGGTTGACATGATTAGTCTACAAAATATCGAGTATATAAAATTGTTACTAACCAGTGTGCAAAATCTTACCAAAACCAGACATTTAATTGAAAATTCAGAAGATTTAATGTGACTTTGACAAATACTTCTGTACAATGTTTTCTTTCTCATGATGAAAATCAGAAATGATGTCCGATACACCAGTGGTTTGTTGGAAGTGTAGATGTTTTTTGTTTCCTTGTCGTAGGTCTTCCAGAAACTCTGCTTTGAGCTTGTTAAGTTCTTCTGCCAAAAGCTTCATGCTGGAAGGAGGAACTTGCTCGTCTGAAATGAAACCATACATTTAAATTATCTGTGCATATTAAATCAGTCCAGAAAGAATGGAATTGATAACATCAGACAAACCGAATTCTGTGACTAACAGTTGAGTTGGCATACGATATACATAAAAGGTCGTGTGAGTGAGTCATGGAGTGACAATTTGAAGGATTTAACTTGCACTGAAATATGTGAGCAAGAGCCACAATGGCTGGATTACTCTCTTACTGAAAGCAGAAACAGAAAATGACGATTTGATTTTGAAACTGATCAATACCTAGAGCATATTACATTGGATGTAGTGAATGATTCAAAGTTCTATATCTGCTCTATTTAACAGAGCAGCCATTGGCCATAGGCCATACAACCAACCCATCTAAATTGTACAGTTCTTTAGTGTATTCACAAATGTGTGTTCTGTCAGTTTTAGAGTATTTTTTTAAAGATTTATTTTATTTCAAAGTTACATACACAGAGAGGAGGAGAGACAGAGAGGAAGATCTTCCATCCGATGATTCACTCCCCAAGTGAGTGCAACAGCCGGTGCTGTGCCAGTCCGGAGCCAGGAGCCAAGAACTTCCTCCAGGTCTCCCACACGAGTGCAGGGTCCCAAGGCTTTGAGCCGTCCTTGACTGCTTTCCCAGGCCACAAGTAGGGAGCTGGAAGGGAAGTGGAGCTGCCGGGATTAGAACCAGCGCCCATATGGGATCCCGGCGCATTCAAGGCAAAGACTTAGCTGCTAGGCCACTGCGCCGGGCCCAGTTTTAGAGTATTTTTTATCATCTCCAAAACTAACCCTTCATGCATCACCTTCCTCCTGGTCCTCTGTCCCCACCACTGACCCCCAAGCGCCTGTCATCTCTAGTCCCGGCTCTGGTGGACACCTCACATGGCAGAGATGAGGTCTTCTGTGACTGGCCTCTGGCATCACATTTTCTCAGTTTTCCACGCAGCAGCACGTAACATGTCACTTTAGGGACAGACAATACTACTTTGTATATTAGGGACACATTTTGTCTCTTTGGTTTGTAGACATTTTGCTTTTATGAAGAATGCTGCTGTAAACACTGCTGCACAAAGTTTCTGTATTAGGGTTTTTTCCATTTTTCTTGGGCCTGTGTGATTATTGGCTATTTGTGCTCCTGTGTCTTCCCTAAGGAACTGTATTGAGGTCCTTTAACCATTTTTATTTCCGAATTTATTTAATTATTTAGGAAATAGAACTCCCATTAGCTGGGTTACTCACCAAATGCCCACAGTGGGCAGGGCTGGGTCAGGCCAAAAGGGAGCTAGGCACAGAAGATTCCAGGATGCAGCCACTGGAGCCATCACCGCCGCTTCCTAAGGCCTACACTCACAGCAAGCTGATAGTGGGAACGGAGTCAGAACTCAGGAACTCCAGATGGGGTTCAGGCATCCCAAATGCTGTGTTAACAATAGGCCAAATCCCTGCCTTGTTTGCCCATATTAAAAAGGGGTTGGGACTAGTGCAATGGCTCAATTGGTTAATCTTCCACTCCAAGTGCCATATCCTATGGGCCAGAGTTCATGTCCCAGCTGCTCCAGTTCTCATCCAGCTCCCTGCTTGTGGCCTGGGAAAGCACTAGAGGATGGCCCAAAGCCTTGGAACCCTGCACCCACATTAGAGAGCCAGAGGCGGCCTTGGGACCCTGCACCCACATGGGAGACCCAGAGGTGGCCTTGGGACCCTGCACTTGTGTGGGAGACCTGGAGGAGGCTCCTGGCTCCTGACTTCAGATCGGCTCAGCTCTGGCTGTTGCCATTTGGAGAGTGAACCAGCAGATGGAAGATTTTCTGTCTCTCCTCTAAATATGCCTTTCCAATTAAAATAAGTCTTTTTAAAAGGTGGGTTGTGTTTATCACTGTTAAGAATTTTCATATGTTTTTGGAAACAAGTTCCTTTGAGACATGTTCACAAATCTTTTTTCCCGCCTGTGGGTTGTATTTTTACCCTTGATGGCAGGGAGGAACTCCATGTTTAGTTTTATATAACACAGACCTGGAATCTTGCCCTGTCCCCTAAAGTGTGGACTTTTTAAATGAATCAGAAACGAATCCAGAAGCTTTGGCATAACTCTTCCTTTCCTCCCGTCATTTTATAGGCAGAATGGAAAAATGTCAAGTACCTTACAAGAATCTAACTTCTTGTTAATCCTTGCCCTTTCTCTTCCAGTCCTGTTTTTCAAACTAGGTTGCAACCCATTAGTGAGTAGCCATCAGTGTTCTCTGCGACACACAGAGCAGCAGCATAGCGTTCACTAAGCACGTGACGTGTCTCACGAAACTTGAGTTTGTGCTCTGGGTTATAAACAACTGCAATATAAAACCAACTAAGGGATCATGATTACAAATCAAGTTTGAGGGGCCTGCATCGTGGCACAGCCCATAATGCTGCTACCTGAGATGCTGGCACCATATGTGGGCACTGGTTCCTGTCTTGATCGCTCCACTTTTTTTTTTAAAGCAGGAACTTCTTCTTTTTTTTTTTTTTCAATGATTTATTCATTTTATTAAGGCCAGATATACAGAGAGGAGGAGAGACAGAGAGGAAGATCTTCCATCCGATGTTTCACTCCCCAAGTGCGCCGCAACGGGCCGGTACGTGCCAATCCGATGCCGGGACCAGGAACCTCTTCCGGGTCTCCCACGCGGGTGCAGGGTCCCAAAGCTTTGGGCCGTCCTCGACTGCTTTCCCAGGCCACAAGCAGGGAGCTGGAAGGGAAGTGGAGCTGCCGGGATTAGAACCGGCGCCCATATGGGATCCCGGGGCTTTCAAGGCGAGGACTTTAGCCGCTAGGCCACGCCGCCGGGCCCCGATCGCTCCACTTCTGATGCAGCTCGCTGCTAACGGGCTGGGAAAAGCAGTCTAACAGGGGTCAAGGTTTGGGCTGCTGCCGCCCATGTGGGAGAAGCAGATGAATGGGCTCTGGCCTGTTCCTGGCCATAGCTGGAGAGGAAGAGTCCCTCCCACTGTCTCCTCTGCCTTTCAAAGTAAACAAATAAATCTTTAAAAAAATGTCAGAAACACAATTTTAGTAGCACATAATTGCTGTTCCAATGGCTTGAGCTCCTTGCTGTTTTTTCCCCTCAGGTTTATTGGCAAGCCAGAGTTACAGAGAAAGGAAGAGACAGATGTTCCGTTGGCAGTTTCACTCCCCAAATGACTGCAACAGCTGAGGCTGGGCTAGACCAAAGCCAGGCCTGGAACTCCATCTGTGGGTGCAGGGACCCAAAGACTTCAGCCATTTTGGCCCATCAACAGGGAGCTGGATCAGAGGCGGAACAATGGGGCAGGAAGTAGAACACACCGGGATGGCTGTGCTGCGGGCAGCTGTTAACCCACTGTGCCACGTACCAGCCCTGCCTAAGCTTTTGTAAGGGTAGAAATGGGATGATGTGGGAGGCAGTGAAGGAAAACAGACTAGAATCAGACTTCACCCTGAATGCCAGGCTGCCCAGACACGCGGCAGCCGTCCTGCCTCTGTCAAGCTCCCTGTTTGTAAAGCTACACCTTCCAAGTGGACACTGTGTAAATCATTTAGCACATAAAGCAAGAACTAAAGAAATGCTAGCAGCGGCATTTTTTATACAGCAGAGTTCAAGGTTCAAAACCTATAGGAATTATAAAACTAGTCACAACACATCTCACCTGGTGTGTGCGTTCCACGCACACCGTCGACCTCGTGCAAACGCTGCTAACCTCACTCGTGCCCTTCCTTCTCGCCTTGTGCTTCCGGGCCACCACACACAGCTTCCCCTCTGCGCTCCTGCACTGGCCCGTCCCCTCCCTGCAGCAATCCTGCTCATAACCTTCACTTCACACCTTTGTCCAAAGGTCGCCAGGATGCCTTCCTGATCGTGTTTCTGAAATAAGTCCAGGGGCAGGACTGGGATGTAGTGGGCTAATCCTCTGCCTGTGGTGCTGGCATCCCATATAGGCCCCAGGTTGAGTCTTGGCTGTTCCATTCCATTCCAGCTCCCTGCTAATGGCCTGGGAAAACAGCAGAGACTGGCCCAAGTGCTTGGGCCCTGCACCCGTGTGGGAGACCCGGACAGGGCTCCTGGCTCCCAGGTCTGAACCAGTCCTGCTCCTGCTATTGTGACTATTGGACAGTGAAGTATCTGTAACTTAAAAGTAAAAAAAAAAAAAAAAGGAAGAAAGAGAAATCCTTCCAGTACTCCATGCTGCCTTACCCAACATATATGCACAGAACACAGACACTTAGAATTCCTATTTTGTCTCCTCACGAGAAGGTTCTCTGGCCCCAGCATCTGTAATATGGGCAAGCATGGAGTAGGTACTGAGGAAACATTACTGGATAGATGAAAGGCTGAGTATCGAGTTCCAAGGGCTGGATTTTAATATTTTTATATTCTTATTTATTTAGCCAAACTGAATAAACAAAATGTAATAGGAAAGTCATGGCTGAAAGCTACAAAGGGCAGCTGTTGTGCCTTAGTGGGGTAGCCACTGCCTCCAATGCGGGCATCCCAAGTCTGAACGCTGCTCTGCTTGCTGGCTGCACCCCTTGTGATCCAGCTTGCTGCTGAGGCCTCTGCCAGGACAGCAGGTGCCAGCGCAAGGTCTCAGGTCCCTGCAGGTGCCGACCCAAGGACACTGGTCCCTGCAAGTGCTGGCCAAAGGGCTCAGGTCCCTGCAGGTGCTAACCCAAGGGCTCAGGTCCCTGCAGGTGCCGGCTCAAGGGTTCAGGTCCCTGCAGGTGCCGACCCAAGGACACTGATCCCTGCAAGTGCCGGCCAAAGGGCTCAGGTCCCTGCGGTTGCCGACCCAAGGGCTCAGGTCCCTGCAGGTGCCGGCCCAAGGGTCCTTTCGTCCCTGCCATCCCCATGAGAGACCCAGATAGAGTTGCAGGTTGTTGGCTTTGGCCTGGCCTGACCCTGGCTGTTGCAGCCATTTCAGGAGTGAACCAGTGGACAGAAATTTCTATGTCCCTCACTTTCTGTCACTCTGCCTTTCAAACAAATAAAATGGATCTTAAAATAAAAATTCCCATAAAGTACTTGTGTGCCAAAGAAAGCACCAATGAGTCAGGTCACATCAAGGACACGGCAGGAACTACTCACGCACCTTTCGCTTCCTTCATTATCTGAGAGACGACTCTCCGTAGCGTCTGGTCAGCTCTGTGAAGGATGTTGGCCGAACAAATAATCCTGTCTGCTTCCTGTGAAAGACAGATGCTGTTGGGACAGTAATGCAGTCGGGTGGCTTGGGTTTGGAGGTGACAAGCTGAGCCCACCCAGGCAGGGCATGGCGTGGGAAAGCCAGGCGCTAGCTGTGAGGGTGGCAGCTGCTGTAAGCTGCCCGGTCCTTGTCCGTTTCACGCTGCCATCACCAGCCCAGGCACACTGCCCCGAGGAGATGCAGCGGAATGCCATCAGAATGGCCCGTGACCCAGCCACTCAGGTTTCTGCAGGACAAAGCTCTTGTCGGGAAAAGCTGCCCCGTTGCATCTGCACGAAGCCTCCGCCGCACCACTGACCTTCTGCGCCACGTTTTCCTCAGCGTGTTTCACTGGATGCTCCATCGCCGTCAGCAGCAAGTCCATCACTTCCGGGCTGCAGAGAAAGTGGCATAAAAATACGCGCAGTCCTCACGAGAGACGCCTCCGTGTGTGAAGGACCTGCACTGACAGATACTAACGGGAAGCTCAGAGGAGTAAAGCTGCTCTAACCCAGCATCCTTTAAGAAAAGGAATCTTCCACTTCCAAGCCAAAGCAGAAGCCTCCACCTGGTCCCAACTCCCAGCTAATGCGCCAGGGAAGGCAGCAGACGGGCCAAGCGCTGGAGCCTCCACTCAGAGCAGACGCAGGTGGACGTCTAGGTGCCTGGCTTTGGCCTGGCCCAGCCCCGGCTACTGCAGCCATGTGGGGAGGGAATCTTTTCTCTGTAACTCTGTCCTTCAAATCAACAAATAAATCTTAAACAAAAGCAATGAGCCCAGGGCCTGAAGTGAGATAGTACTGGGTCCAAATTTCACCAACACTGACAACCGGGGTCATGTTACTTACCTACCTGGGTCTTAGTTATCCAGTCTATAAAATGGGCATCATGCGCTCTACCCTCAAAGAGTGGTTCTAACAAGGGTTAAGGCCTTCAGGTCATCATTCAGCTTCCAGCACGGGCTCCTGGCTGTCCCATGGCCCATTCACGGCCGTGCTGGGACTGCTCCGAGCGCCAGCTGACCAGGTTCTTAAAACCTCAAGCAAAACTGCAGAGGGTGGTAAGGGAAGGACCAGCTTGAGGCTCTCGCAGCAGCAGTGGAAACCTTACCCTGCTCTCGCAGGACACGGAACCACCTGTTAGACTCCAGAAGGAGCAGCGGGCAGCTGGTGTGCTTCAGGGATCATGATAAGCTAAAACCAGGAATCTCCCAGGAGCCACTTCCCACACAGCACCAGAAACGGCCAACTCAATCCAATTTGAATGTTTGGGGGTTGTTTTGTGCTTTCCTTTTCGCTTTGTTTTGAATGTTTCTTTCATTGTTTGATTCTTTTTCAAAGACTGATTTGGAGTTACAGGGGGATCATCTATCTGCTGGCAGGACTGGACCAGGATGCAGCCAGTAGCTCGGAGCTTCTCCCAGAAGATACACTGAAAATTTAACTTAATATAGTTAGTCAAGAGACAGAGAGTGCTCCCATCTGCCCACCCCTCACATGTCCACAACAGCCAGGGCGGGGCGCTCCAGCCAGGCTGTCCACGTGGGCGCAGGGACCCAGGCACTGGGCCATCTGCTGCCAGGCTGGAAGTGGGGCAGCCGTGTAAGTACTCATACAGGACGCCGGGGTGGCAGGTGGAGGTTAACCTGGCTAGGCACCATGCGGCCTCCTAGTAGGCCAGTTTTATAAAAGGAAGGGAAACTCTCTTGGGAACTAAATGTTCTGAAAGACAAGTTTTAACAACTGGCCTTTGAAAAACTGCTCTGCCCCCACGGGCAACAGGCAGGCATGTGAGGAACCGTGGGCTGTAGAACTGCAGCGCGCAGTTCGGTGCCGTGAGCCACAGAAGGCTGAGCTTAAATGCACAGGAACCAAGCGAAGGGGTGGGGCTCTGGCCTGGTGTTGAAGAGGCCAGCCCCACGGCTTCTGTTTCATGTGGGACTACGTGGGCTCAGTGCCAAGCTCCAGCTTCCCACGGACACAGCCCCTGGCAGGCGGCAGGGGGCTGAGTCCCTGTCACCCACATGGAGCACCCCACTCCCGGTGCTGACCTTGACCCAGTCTCGGCTGCTGTGGACACGTGAGGAGTGAGCAGATGGGAGCTCTGTGTGTCTCTTCAATAAATATAAGTTAAATTAGAAAAATTTAAAATACGGGTGTTCAACTGACTTAGCTGCACTTAAGAACAGCTGCAGGTAGCCAGGGGCTACAGTGAAAGTGCAGACACAGAAGAACAAATGTTTCTCCAACAACGCTTCAACTGGAGACACACTGCTCGGACTCTGGGACACAAACCATGAGGCGGAAGCCGCAGAAGCCAACAGGAGCCCCAGCGAGCCTCACAGACATGCAAGGGGCACGCAGCACTCCTGACACCGAAGGACCACGGGCTCCCCACACTGACCTCTGGAGGCCAGCCATGACAGACACCTGCTCCCAGCTCGGATGCCAGGGGCCCAGGGACCCGCCTGCCTTCCCCACCCACAGGGTGCCACCAAGCTAAGGAGAAGGTGTTCAGCAGGGTGCCCGTCCCGGGGGCAGCGAGGGATCGGCAGGTACCTTGCCTCGGGGGAACAGGCGGGACCCTGGATTGTGAGGCTGTGGCGTTCCCAAGAGTTCTTCTCAGGGTTGGGCCTTTCTATCCTGCTTGCCATCAGGCAGATGGTCTCGGCGGGCAGTGCCAGCGGTCGCAGGCCATTCCTCTGCAAGCACGTCTCGAGGGGACAGTCTAAAAAGAGCTGGCAAAAGCCCAAGGAATCTGCAAACAGTTGAAAACCACACAATCACCCACGTGATGCTTCCCAGAATAAACAGCTACGGTGCAAATGCAGACTCCATCTGCAATCCGAGTATCAGGTACCCCAAAGGAATGCGTTCCCTATAAACCTGCTAATCCAATTACACTGCCGCTGGAGAGGCCAGCGATTCTGACAACGCCAATCACTGCCTCCATGGTTTAGAGAAACGAAAAGTTGGAATTACATTTCCGAGCCACCTGGTAGACTTCGTATCTCATACTCTGATAATAGAAGTTGTCATCTAGCAGCAAGAACAACGGTCGAGAGGCCGCCGTTTTGGTTAACGGGTGGCCGGCCCGGGGCTCCGGGGCTGCGGGCTGGACGAGGTCCTGGGCGCGCAGGCAGGCTGTGAAGTCGGTCCACACTGCGGCGGTGCTGCCGGGCGGGGCGGACATCCCGCAGCCGTCGGCCACGGCCGCCAGGAAGCACTCCAGGTACTTGAGCAGCTCGTGCCGCAGCAGCTTCCATCGGGATGGCTACAAAAGAACCCCGAATCGCCATCACGCCAGGCCGCGAGGAGGAGGGTGGTCGCCAGCTCTACCCTGCCCCATCCCACACTCTGCCCTCGGAGCCCTGGGGCCGCTGGTCCCGCAAGCCTCCAAGCCGCTGTGCTCCGGTCCCCTCGGCCTGCAGGACTCCGGGGCGGCCTTCTCAGGGTCCCCCCACCAGGCCTAGTCCACTACACAGTGCACACTCGCCATCAGCCAAGCGACCCAGCCTGCGCACGCGCAGAAATGGTCCCGTCTTCACCCCACCTGAGCCAGGCCCCGCCTCCTGGGACCCGCCCCGCCTGCCCGAGGCCCCGCCCCTGCGACTCCGCCCCGGCCCCGCCCCATGTCACCAGGCCCCGCCCCCGCGCCCCCGCCCCACCTGCCCCAGGCCCCGCCTCCCCGGGCCCCGCCCCGTCTGTGCGCCAGGCCCCGCCCCGTACACACCGCTCCGTCTCCAGCCAGGATCGCGTCCGGGAGGACGTCGTCATAGGAGAGGACGCCCACGGCCCAGCCGCGCTCCCGCCGCAGCCGCTGGCCGAGGGCGCGCGCCAAGGTCGATTTGCCGGCCGCGGGCAGCCCGCAGAGGACGCAGACGCCCCGCTGCGGCCGCCCCTCGCTCCCGGCTCCCCGCGCGGCCGTCTTCATACCGGGAGGAGAGGGCGCACGGCCGCCGGCGCTGACGGCAGGACCGGCAGGCTCCGCGCACGCGCAGCCCCGGCCGCCCCGCGGCGCCGCCTGGCGGTGGCGGAGGGAACAGGACGCGGCGTGCGCGGTCGCGCCCGGGTGGGGTCGGGGCTGGCCTGAGGCGGCCCCGTCCGGCCTGGATGGCCGCGTGCAATCACCCCTCCTGCGGCACACAGTTCCGAGCAGGGCGTTTGACCGTTTTCTTCCAGAGGCCTTTGGGAAGGGACAGATGCAACAGGGTCTGTGGTGGGCCGAGAGGGAGGCGTGAAGGGCCTGGCTTCCTCGGGCGCCTCGTTTCATAGCATCCTGTCCCTGCTGTCCCTGCTGCTCCTGGACGAGGACCTCCGCCTCCCCCTTCTGCGTCTGCCACGCGGGTGCGGAGGCCCAGGCACGGGCCACCCTCTGCTGCCTTCGCAGGCCGTTAGCAGGGAGCTGGACTAGAAGTGAAGCGGCCAGGAACTGAACCTGTTCCCGTATAGGACGCCAGCACCACAGACAGTGAGGTTGTGGGATCCGCCCCAACGCTGGCCTCGCTCTTATTTTTTCTTTTTCCATTTTTTAATTACATGTTTAACAGTCTTTACATAGTTAATTGGGGCAAAAAGATTCAAGGGCTACAGGAAAGTGGGTCAGACTATTATTTCCACTTTGTTTTTTTCATGTATCAGGGGTAAAGGGGGAGATAAAGGGAGAAGACCCACCCAGTTTCCCATCCACCCCAGGTCTCTGATGTGGGGCATGCTCCGAGGGTCTTGCTCAAGTGATTTTGGTAGTTCACCAGTTATGAATTATTGCCAATCTTGCCATTCCAGACACGATGAGGTCGCTGAGGTATCCACTGATTGACATAGTCCATCATAGAGTCTCCGTTTGCCCAGTTTTTCACTGCCAACATATAGCTGGGGTAGTTAACTGACTTGTTCTGTCCTCTGTCTTTTCATGGTTAGGGTTCTGAGTCCAGCAGTACGATTGGGGAGATCCCCAAAGAAACTGTCTGAGGTGTTCCCAGACCAGATTCTTGTATGTATTAGCAAGTACAGGGCCCGGTACAGTCCATCACCCCAATCAGCTGGTGGTTGCAATTGCTGAGTTGGTTGTGTTAACAGCCCTGTCTTCCACTGAAACCAATGGGTGTTGCAGTGCAGCCTGATTCTGCCCACCACACACTTGGCCCTCACACAAACCAGTGGGAGCTGCAACCTAGTCGGGGTGACTCCCCATTACCCCCACCAGGCCTGCCCCCTACCCTGGTTCCCATGCTTACCAGTATATACAGCAGGCTGGTCCAGTCTGTCCCACATCCCATTCAGCTCTCCTACATGTCAATGGGCATTGAAGCCTAGTTCAACCAACCAGCCCAACTTTCCAGCCCACACAGGTGCTGTTGGGTGTCTTTGTGTCTAGCCACCCCAGCCCCTGTCCTGGTTTTCATGCCCTCCAGTGGGAGCGGTAACCCAAGAGGGAGGAGCCCACAATTTCCCTCCTGGGCCACTCCCATTCCCGGATTATGCACTCTCCAGGTGGTTCTGCAGTTTAACTTGACAGAATTGGCCCCCAGTGCCAGCTTCTGCCAGCAGATGCTGCGGCTAAGCCCAACCAACCCACACCCACTCTCATTTTTGTTTGTGCCAATAGGAACAATCAGCCCAGCCTGGTTTTTCCCTGATCTAGTCCACATGAGGCGCACAGGTGTTGTAACCCTGCTAAGTCTGGTCTGCCCCCATCCCAGCTCATGTTCTCCAGTGGGAGTAGCTGTCCAGCAGGGGACACACCCCCATGTTCTCCCTGCCGGCTCCGCCCTCTCCCTCCCTGGTTCTCATCTGTGCTGTTGGGCGCTGCGGTCACATCTGGTACCGGTCACCTCACCTTTGCATTCCATAATGTGCACTGGTTTTTGTCGCGACCAAACCTGGCTCGATCCACACTCTCTTCTGCTGCTCAGATTCGCCAGTGGGTGATATGAAATGGTTCAGCCTGGCCTGCGCCTGACCCATGCCAGATGTATGCCAGTGGGAAACTTTCTATGGCCTGTTCTGGGCTGTTTCCTATCATGCTTCTTGCGCTTACCTGCAGGGACTGTGTCCTGCCTGAGGAGTTGCCCAGGCTCCTCCATCAGAACCCCTCCCAATGCCAGATTTCGTGCATACCAGGGCTTCCATGAGCCAGCCCTACTCAGTTCACCCCCTGTCCTAGTAGGAACAGTGGCCTTTCCTGACTGGCCTTCAACCCAATCTGGTTCTTACTATTGGATGTTTTAGCCCAGCCATGGCTCGTCCATACCCAAACACAGCTCAACCATGGCTCAGTAGGGGTTGAGACCTAGCCTAGTCCATCCCACATCTACCCTGGTTCTCCAGAGAACCAGATGGTGCTGGAGTCTAGCCTGACTAGGTGTACTGCAGCCATATCCAGATCAGAACGCAGCTCCCATTCCAGCCCCCGCGGTCTTTGGTGGGGCTCTCAACCCAGCTAGGGTGACCCCTTAGCTCCCCAACTGGGCCTGTTCCCAGCCATTGATTGCACGCATGCCAGTGGTTGCTCTGACTCAGCTTGGCTCAGCCCCTCGCCTGTCCTGGCCCCTGCCCTAGATGCTGTGGTCCCTGGCTCACGCAGACCAGTAGGTGCAAGAGCCTAGCTCGGCATGACCTGTGCTCCATCCTGATTTCTAATTTTGCCTGTGGGCTAAGGTTTGCTCATTCCTGTCCGGTCCACTCCGTTCCATTACCAATCCACACATTAGCCAGCCATTGGAGCTACTTTGCCCAGCTTGTCCGACCCCCAGGTCTGGACCATGTGTTCACCAGCGGGAGCTGTGACCTGCCAGGGGAGTTTTCCCAAGTTCCTCCACTTGACCCACTGCCAGACCCAGTTCTCATACATGCCAGTGGGTTTCAGGCCAGTGTCCAGCATAGTTGGCCTTCCTTTTTTAATCTAAAGGTTTGGGGTCAGAAGACTGAGCGGGAAGTACACGGCTGTCACTCCCCCGCTCCCCACCATGTACTGCCCACCGCACCTGCCTAGCCAGCATGGTACCGTGCTTATATCCGATGAGCTGTAGGAGTTACCGCTCAGAGCCCATAGCTGACTGGGAGCTCCGCCTTGAGATTGTTCAGTCCAAAGGTTTTCACACCGTACACCGTTAGCATCAAATGGATTACCTCCATGGCCCTTAAAAGCCATTGCCTATATAGCCCTTGGCCAACCTGACATCACTTCCTCTTCAGTCTCTGTATCATATAATTAGGATTATATGGCCCTTTAGATTTTAAAAATTTTATTTTCATTGAAAAGGAGGATTTATACAGAGAAGGAGAGACAAAGATCTTCCTTCCACTGGTTCACTCCCCACATAGCCACAATGGCCAGAGCTGAGCTGATCTGAAACCAGGAGCTGGGTGCCTTAAATTTTAGTTTTGATGGTGTTTACATAGTTGATCAGGATGGGAAGGGTCGAGGATCAGGGGAAAGTGGGCAAGACCATTGTTTTCACATTTTCTTCCTGTACCTGGGGGGGGGGGGGAGACACCACGCTGAGCCTCCCAGCCACCTGAATACCTGGGGATGGGGACCAGCCACCTGGTGTCATCCCAAGGTCCTTGTTGGAGAGCATTTTCTGCGGTTCTGGTCAGGTGGTCTTGATTGTTCTGAGATGCTTCTGCTAGGATGAGGAAATCCTTCCATGGTCAGTTGGCTGACATAGTCTACCTCCAAGTCTCCATTTGCCCAGAAATTTGCTGTCAGGCTTTGCTGGGGTAGTTAATCAGTTTGTTCTGCCCTCCCTTCTCTGCAAACCAATGGGTGCTACAGTCTAGCCCAGCCCTGCCACCACACGTACGGCCTTCATGTACACCAGGTGGAGCTGCAGACCAGTCAGAGCAACTCCCAGTAACCCCCACTGGGCCAGCCCCAGCCCTGGTTCCTGTGTCTGCCAGCAAGTTCAGTGGACTGGTTCGGTCTCTCCCACATCCCATTCAGATCTTGCATACATCATTGGGCATTGAAGCCTAACTCAATCCAACTGGCTCCACCCTCCAGCCCAAACTCATGCCAGCTGGTGCCACTGCCTGTCCAACCAGGCCCACCCCCCAGTCATGGTTCTCATGCTCACCAATGGAAGTTGCAGCCAATCAGAGGTGCCCACAGCCTCCCCACAGGACCCAGTCCCTACCCTGGATCTTGCACTGTCCAGGTGGTTCTGCATTCTAGCTAGACAAGACTTGCCCCCAGTCCCCAGCATCTGCCAGCTGCTGCTGCTGCGACAAAGCCCAACCCTCATGCTAGTGGGTATAGTCGGTTAGCCCAGCCTGGCTCTCCCCCTAACCCAGTTCACATGTAGGCTAACAGGTGATGTAGACCGGTGGGCCTGCTCTGCCCCCGCTCCCACTCCCCGTCCGAGCTCTCATGCTCACCACATCTCCCCAGCCGAGCTTGTAAACCTCCCCATGCTGGCAGGTGTGCAGCCCAGTCTGGTATGGCTCATCTCACCTTGGCATTTGCCAGCACATGCTGTTTTCCCCCATACCAGCTCATGTTAGCAGGAGCTGCCACCCAACCCGGCAGTCAGCCCTCAGCCAAAGACCATTCTTCACTGCTTTCTCAAGCTGCAACTGGGAGCTGGATGGGAAGCAGAGCACGCAGGACAGAAACTGGCACACATATGGGATCCCAGTGCTTGCAAGGGGAGGATTAGCCAATTGAGCCATTATGCTGGCCACCCCTAAAGTTAAAAAATTTTAATGAGACTCTTATAAAGAGTTATTTTTATTATAAATTCAGATACGCAGAGAGGAATGAGACACTTTAAAAAATATATTCCAGGCTGGACTGCAACACCCATTGGTTCCAGTGGAAGTCGGGGCTGAAAACAGAACCAACCCAGCAATCGGGGCGATGGACTGTGCCGGGCCCTGTACTTGCTAGTACATACAAGAATCTGGTCTGAGAACACCCCAGACAAAGTTTCTTTGGAGATCTCCCCAATCGAAATGCTGGACTCAGAACTCTAACCAAAAAAAGACAGAAGACAGAACAGGTCAATCAACCATCTCAGCTATATCTGGGCAGTGAAATACTGGACAAACGGAGACTCTCTGATGGACTACGTCAATCAGTGGATTTTTTCAAAGACCTCATCGTGGTTGGAGTGGCAAGATTGGCAGTGATTCATAACTGGTGAATTATCAAAACGACTTGATCAAGACACTCGGAGCATGCCCTACATCCGGGACCTGGGGTGGGTGGGAAGCTGGGTGGGCCTTCTCCCGTAATAACCCCCTTTAAACATGAAGGAAACAATATGGGAATAATAGTCTTACCCATTTTCCTATAGCCCTTGAACCTTTTTACCCTAATTAACTATGTAAAGATTGTCAAAAAATAATTTTAAAAATAAATAAATTAAAAATATATATATTATTTATTATTGGAAAGTTAGATATTCAGAGAGAAGGAGAGACAAAGGTCTTCCATCTGCTGGTTTACTCTCTAAGTGTCTTCAGTGACCAGAGCTGATCTGATCTGGTCAGGACCTAGGAGCTTCTTTGGTGTCTCCTGCACAGGTGCAGGGTCCCAGGACTTTGGGCTGTCCTCTACTGTTTTCCCAGAGGCTGCCGGAGTCCAGCTCCAGCCGAGTTCGAAACTTGAGAAGGGTGCGTGGATGAGGAATAAAGAGGAAAGAAATGGACCATTACATTTTCATGATCATAATGGACAATGCAGAAAAGCCGTCCGCTTTATTTATACAGAAACAGTCAAACTGTGGCTCAGACTTTTTACGTCATGGTCAAGTGGGTGTTTCTAAGGATAATTCTGCCATTTGTTTTACCTAAAAACAATAGAAGTTCCTACTACAATTCTTATTCTACAACTTAATCTTGTATCACAAAGAAAAGGAGAACCTAAACATCTAGGAAAGAATGAAACCCTGGGCCCGGCGGCGTGGCCTAGCGGCTAAAGTCCTCGCCTTGAAAGCCCCGGGATCCCATATGGGCGCCGGTTCTAATCCCGGCAGCTCCACTTCCCATCCAGCTCCCTGCTTGTGGCCTGGGAAGGCAGTTGAGGACGGCCCAAAGCTTTGGGACCCTGCACCCGCGTGGGAGACCTGGAAGAGGTTCCTGGCTTTGGCATCGGATTGGCGCGTACCGGTCCGTTGCGGCTCACTTGGGGAGTGAAACATCGGATGGAAGATCTTCCTCTCTGTCTCTCCTCCTCTCTGTATATCCGGCTTTCCAATAATAATAAAATCTTTAAAAAAAAAAAAAAAAAGAATGAAACCCTAAATACAGGTCCTTTGATTAGCATAAAGTCAGTGGGGACAGCCAAGACAGTATGAATAATAGAAGGCCCTTTTGCAAGACGTTATTATTGACATTAACCTCCAAGCTCACATTGAGTAAAAGGCCAGCTCCACAGTAGCAAACAATGCCTGAATGGATTAGAATTCTTCTGCAGGGCGGTCCGGTGTCCATGCAAAGGAAGGTGGAGCTGCACTCAGGTGGTTGTAGAGACATCTGCCGGGCCCTGCCATACAGCAGGAAGTTCCTTGCGGCCCTGCCTGCAATGGAACAATACTCTTCATACCTTCCTGCCCCCACATCCACTGCACGGACCCCAACAAGAGGCCACAAGCAGGGAGCTGGAAGGGAGGCGGAGCAGCTGGGAAACGAACTGGCGCCCATAGGGATTCTGGGCATATGCAAGGCAAGGTGCTTACCACCACTAGGCTACTTCATCGTGCCCCAATCCTGGCATTCTTAAGCAAGGGTTATTGATCTGTTGATCAAAGTATGAGCAGTTGGTTTTTGATCACTGGAATAGGGAAAGCACAGGGAGATGAGCTTTGCCTTAGTTGCAGGTGTGTGGGCAGTCACTGGGTGGGAATGTGAAAGGGAGAGAAGCGTGTATCCCTCACACAGAGTACCGAGATAAGACGCGGAAAGACAAGCACCGCCTGTGTTCACACATGGATGCTTAGAAAGCCTCGGGCTCCCCTCGACTGTGCCCTGTCTGACATTAGTGACCCAGTGAGTCTCAGTCTGACTTTGGATGAAGAAATGTCTCATTTCCTTCTAGAAACAGATTGCAGTGAGTCCGTGGTCACCACTGTCACGTGCCAAACACGAGGCCTACCCTTCTCAAGAATAAACTCGGGCCCAGCGCTGTGGCCTAGTGGCTAAAGTCTTCGCCTGAAACGCACCGGGATCCCATATGGGCTGCCGGTTCTAATCCCGGCAGCTCCACTTCCCATCCAGCTCCCTGCTGGTGGCCTGGGAAAGCAATCGAGGACGGCCAAAACTTTGGGACCCTGCACCCGCGTGAGAGACCAGAAGAGGTTCCTGGTTCCCGGATCGGCGCAGCACCGGCCGTTGTGGTCAATTGGGGAGTGAATCATCGGACGGAAGATCTTCCTGTCTCTCCTGCTCTCTGTATATCTGACTTTGTAATAAACAATTAATAAATCTTAAAAAAAAATTAACTAAAGGCATGGAGCTGGAGTCTTCTGTGATGCATGATGGGTTTCTCATGGGCCCCCTCTTAATTACATCTGGGACACAGCTATGGTCACATGAAAATTTACTAAGGCTCGCGTTCCAGGAAGTGACGGAGGCTGGTGTCATGAGCAGTGAGAAGGTGAACACAAGAGGAGCGAAACAGATTTCCTAAAACACTCCACTTGGGGCTGGAGTTCGTGGTGAAGTGGTTAAGCCACTGCTGTGATGGCAGCCGAGCACCCATGAGTGCTTGGGCCGCTGAACCCTCAAGGGAGACCCGGATGGAATTCCAGGCTCCTGGCTTCAACCTGGCCAGCCTCAGCTGTGGAGGCCATTTGGGGAGTGAACCAGCAGACGGGAGGTCTCTAATGCTGCCTTTCAGATCAGCATATCTTGCACGCTCACACTACAAGCAGAGGCAAGTGGGTCAAGTATCAGCCCGACAATTCTGAGTGGATCACACTCGGGGAGACAAGAGGGAGGCAGGCTGCTGCTGGCTGGAGGGCTTCCCATCCCTAGTGCTGTCTGTGTGGGGACTTTTGCCAGGAGCTTCCTTATGCCTGGGGCCCTGGGGACCTCTCAGGAATACTCCTTCAGTGCACCCAGATCTCTGTTCTGACAAAAACAGATTAGTTCAGAGTATCATGAGCTCGGCCTGTGGGTTGATTCTTTTTATGTGAGACACATTCTCTGAAGCCTCAATTTCGAGTCCATGTAAAATTAGAAAATGAATTCTTGTCAGAGCTTACATTTCCTTTACATCTTTCCCTCCATAACTGTAAGGCGTGGGGAACCTCACATTCTTAAACATCAGTTTAGTAATGATCTGGATGGATAAGATGCCTGGCCACATCCGTGGATGCCCGTCAGCTCCAGTCACACAGCTGCCCATTTCCATGAGAACAGAGCAGCTGGAAGGCTGGAATGTGACCAGCAACACCAACCGCCAGAGCCTGGGCACCTGACTCCTTCCAGAAGGGCTGCAGTCGGGCCCAGTCACAGCTCTTCCAGGCACCCCTAGCAGCCGGCCCACAACAGGTCCTGGGAAATCCCTCAGGCAACGGATGTGCATCTGAGCCTTGGTCTGCATGGCCACATCCTGAAGGTGACAACCGTGACTTCCTAGGCCCACCACCTTGCCTGAGAACAGAAGGATCAGCAGCAGGAGGGGGTGGCCTGGCACTGGGGTAGCTCTGGGTCTGGCTGGGTCACTCAGGTATCCTGCCAGGTACTGACCTGGGGGTGGGGAGAAGGGAACGAAGGTGCAGGTGCAGGTTCCCCTGCAGGAATTTCTGTCCAATTATGCCCTGGGAGGCCGCAGCAGGTGCACGGGAGGCCACAGGCACCATGCTCTAATCGGAGGGAAAGCAACGCTGGTGTCCATGCTGGCACCAGGAGGAGCAAGCGCGTGTTCCAGCAGCTTCAATGGAAGGAGCAGAAAACAGTAGTCTGGGGAGCAGAGGTACTGCCCACGCCGTGGTCAACAGGACCTGGGATTCGGCCTCGCGAGGCTACCTTGCTGTGACAGAGGAAGACACTGACAGCCAAACCAGCACAAATCCACGTCAGTGTGAAGGCGGGGTGCGGAGGAGGACAGAGGAGTCACAGGTTTCCTACAAGGTCTCACAGATGCTGAATTCAACCCCACCAGGATGCTGGTCACACAACATCCACCCAGAGCCTCCTGCCTGCCACACCTCAGCCTGCCTGGCCAATGGCGCCCCCTTCAGGACAGTGCAGCATGGTGGTCTGCAGGGGAGGCGCTGGGTGGGAAGGAAGGAAGCCTGAAAGAGTTCTGGGCTCTGCTCCAGCCAGGCGGGCAGCTGGGGCTCAGAGGGCGAGAAACAACCCCCCACCCCCCGAGATCAACCCGGATGGGGCTCACAGGGTGGGAAACGTCCTGAAACCAACTCAGATGGGGCTCACAGGGTGGGAAACACCCCGAGACCAACCCGGATTTCCCTTCTGGGCTTGCAGATGAGCTGCAGGCTCCTCCCTCCCTCCCTCTCCTTCTCAGTGCAGGATAATGTTCCCAATGCCTTGTCCCCAGTCCTAGTGGGCAATGCATACACTGAAACAGAAGTATCTGTAGTGAATAAAACCAGTAGACAGACAGGGTTATTTTGATAGTGTACATTTATGCAGAGGCACATGAAATAGCATTGCACCGAACTCATGTACTATAACTACTACAGAACCTGACTGACCAGAGAAACATCTGAATAAGAAGGAAATACTGCTGAGGACGACTGCAGCGCCCACCACGTCCGAATCAGAGTCCCTCATTTGTGCCACAGCAGCAAGGTGCCAGGGGATCAACATCTGTACACATGTTACAGTCATCACAGCACGGGAGGGGGCGGCAGGGAGCCACTGGGATGGGTTTTCCCGGGCAGATCTTGGCTGAGTGCCTGGTTCCACACACAGCAGACTCTCTTGCAGCTCTTGAGAAAGACAAGCACAAAGTACAGGGTCAGCTCTTGCCTTCCCACTGGCTCTGTGACGACTGTCAGGAGATCAGGGAGAGGTCGGGACTTGAGCCTACCAAACAGGCGACACCGGCCCTGGGTAAAGCTCTCTGCTGCTGTGCCAAATCCTCTCTACTTCCCTTCTTTCTTATGATGGCTGTGCAAGGAAACTCGGGTTACAAGCACGAAGGAGAAGGACCACCAGCCAGGTCTGCCCATTGTGCCGGCAGCCCCTTGGGACACAGGCTGGTGGGAAGGGGCTGTGACTGGCTCTGCCCTGGGCCCCCAGAGTCACCCCGACTCCCTACCACGGGACACAACTGCTCTGACACCCCACGTCGCATAATCTTGAACATCTCTTATCTGACCTGCTCCCCATAGACTCTACAGGGCACTGTCTGTCCTTACAGGTCTGCCTCAGTGTCCCCTAGGCCACTGGCCACGAGCAAGGGAACCCCCTGATAGTTCCCACTGCGGTGGGAGGGCAGTCCCCACGCCCCCTGCAGAAACAGGCAGCAAATGACCATTCCCACACTGTCCCCCGGGGACAGTTCAGGCTTCCTCACCCAGGACAGGGCCTAGCTCAACACCTGACATACCTCGCTGAGGGCCAGTGACAGCAAGGCTGCACTGACCCTCAGCCCCAGGTTGGGGACAGCCTCTGGACTGAGCTCACAGCTCGGGCCCAGGACGGAAACTGAGCCTAGATCCCAGGTATCGCCTCAGCTGTCCCAACCTTGAGCTCACCCTAGGAGGGGGCACAGCAGCCAGCAGAGACCCTGCTCAGGCTCAGGGCTCAGGACCCAGGGGAGGGCGCATGGTCCACTCTCAACACGTGACTCACCTCAGTGCGTTGGACACCTTGAAGTAGAGACCGATGACAATCCCTATGAGCACGAATGCGGCAATCAGGAGGCCACTGCCAATGCCGACTATCACCTTGGTCTTGAGGTCAAACATCTCTCCTCCTCCTAGGCAGAGATGCAGGCTACAGTTCCCCCTCCCCATCAGCAGGCAGCAACCCCAGGGTGCTCTGAGGAGAGGGGAGAACGGACGCCAAACCACTCCTTCCTCCATTTGCAAACCAGAACTCAACCTTCCCAGGGTGGGCTAAGGGGGGTTCATGTGTGCATGACGAGGGAGGGAAATAGTAGGACAAACACAGGGAGGACTTTACCTTCCACTGGCAGTGATGTGCACTGTCAGTGTCAAACGGGCCTGCACCGGAGCCAGTGGGCCTTCTGATGTATATTTCCTGATTGAATCAGAAATTACTCCTCACATCAGGTTCAACAACACTTCATTCGAGTTACCTTGTGGTGGCTTTGAGTTAAGCTGCTCTGTTTGATGTCGGCACACCCTTCTGAGGACCAGGTAAGTCCTGGCTGCTCTGCTGCTCCGGCTCTCAGCTACCAAACCAGGAAGGCAACAGCAAATGGCCCACATGCTTGGGCACCTGACACTGACATGGAACACCTGGATGGAGACCAGGGCTTCGAAGCCACTTGGGGAATCATTCAGTGAATGGAAGATCTCTGAGTCTCCTTCTTTCCCTGTCACTTTGTCAAGTAACTAATCTTTAAAAATAAAACAAAAACAACTTAATGAGGCAAAAGGATTTGGTTTTTTCAAAATGTTAATGTCTAAGACTACCGAGATGATACAAAATACAAAAACCCATTTTCATAAATGACATGTTTGGGGTAAAATATCAGTTCTCCCACCGACAACTGGGTGCCATCATCACAGGGTTCAAGAAGAATCTAGAAGCTTCCAGGTACACGTTTGTCTAGTTCAGAGACAGAAGTGGACAGCACGGACCTGAATCTGGCTTTCTGGAGCCTCTTATCCCTCGTCCTTTCTACCAGCCCACAGTGACAGTGCTTCCCTCAAGAATGGACTCCTCCCAGGGAATCGGAATCATCTGGAATAAGCAGTGCTCTCAAACAGATGCTCTGACACTGGGAGGTGGTACTGGGACTAGTGAGTCAGGAGAGCAGAAACAGCCAACGCTTCAGCTCACTTACTATAGTGAGGCCCTACAGAGCTGGATTAAAACCAGCTATAGGGCCCGGCGGCGTGGCCTAGCGGCTAAAGTCCTCGCCTTGAATGCTCCGGGATCCCATATGGGTGCCGGTTCTAATCCCGGCAGCTCCACTTCCCATCCAGCTCTCTGCTTGTGGCCTGGGAAAGCAGTTGAGGATGGCCCAAGGCTTTGGGAACCTGCACCCTTGTGGGAGACCCGGAAGAGGTTCCTGGTTCCCGGCTTTGGCTCGGCGCAGCACCGGCCCGTTGCGGCTCACTTGGGGAGTGAAACATCGGATGGAAGATCTTCCTCTCTGTCTCTCCTCCTCTCTGTATATCTGGCTTTCCAATAATAATAATAATAATAAAATCTTAAAAAAAAAAAAAACAAAAACAGCTATACTTTGCAAAAACCAAAAATAAAAACCAAAAATAACCCAAAACATAACTGACCACTCCCCCAATGAGCTCCTTCCGACCCAACCTGATTGACACACCTTCAGGAAGCAGGATACTTAATCAGGAAATTCTGAAAGCTGTAATTTGAGAAGGGGGGAAGTGGGATCTAATTGTCACTGTTGGGAAGTAGGCAGATCCTTGGGGAAGCGCTGGCTCCTGGACGTGTGGCCTGGGCCACAGGCAGCGGACCCGACTCCCCCTTCATGCTGCGGGCTGTGTGACATCAGCCCTCCAAGCCCTGCTGTCGCTGAGTTCTGAATTCTGTTCTGTGGCTCCCATGGAGCAGAAACGCTACTGTACTTCATTCTCAGGCTTTGGCCTTTCCCGGTCTTCTTGTCCTTCCATTTTCAGGGTTTGAACTGCTAATTCAGAGCTGGTGTAAGAGTTCAATTCCAAAGGAAAAGAAAAACGCGGGGAAGCTGCAAATTCAATCAAAAGTGAAATGACAGAAGATTGGTTAGATTTTTGTGTTTCAGCTACACAATGAATAGGGATAGAGGCAACAACTAGGATTGAAGCATCCATTCAGTAACTATGTTCATTCAGAAAGATGTTGACACTTTATAGTTAAACGAAAGGTGACCACAGTAGCCATTCCAGATATATTGTTTGTAAGGGACTTCAAATCCAGCCCACAGGTTGACTGTCCTGGCTGAGGCAGCAAAATGAGACCAGGAGACTCCAGGTGCAGCCCACACAGTGCAGGTACTCTCTTCTTGCTCCTCGCTGCTAAGCCAAACACTGATGCCCAGAAATAAGGCGGGAGTCTAACCCAGAACTCTGGGCGTAAGTGAATAAACACTACACAGGCTAGTTTTTTGCCCAAAGAAGTGAATGCTCCAAAATACCAAATGACTACAAAACATCCTTTTCATAAAAATCAACACTTTGAATAGTAGATGAGGGACAGCGGTTTGTTGTGGCAAAGAGGTTGCTCCGGGAGTGTCTGGGTTTGAGTTCTGGCTCCACCTCAAAGTCCAGCTTCCACTAATGCCCATGGGAAGGCAGCCGGCGATGGTTCAAGCACGGGGGTCCCTGCCACATACATGAGCCCTGGATTGAGTTGCAGCAAGCTTGGCTCAGCCTGGCCCAGCCCTGGCTGTTATGGGCATCTGGGAAGCGAATCAGCAAATTAAAGATCTCTCTCTCTGACTTAGAAATAAAACATAAAAATATAAGTGAAAAATCAGAGGAAAAACACATTTCTGTTTAAGACAAAACAGCTTCCGGAGTGCAGTGTTTATTTGTAGATGTAAATACATCACCCTTCAGCACACACGCAGCAGTTACAAGTTCTGGAAAGTCAGAATTATCATCTCCTTGACACACAGGCCTTGATCCTCCCCAGCTGCCGGGCCTCAGCCTGCCAAGACTCCCTCCTCACACTGCCTGCACACCACCATCCAACAGTCAGTCCCAGCACTGAACAAGCGAGCTGGATGTTCACCTTCCTGTCCACCATTACAGTGGAGCCAAAACCAAAACTAATAAGCCAAACATTTCATCTTTTGTTTCTTTTTTAACCAAAATAAGCAATGTAAAAAGTTAAGATCTGAAATTAAAGATTCCAGGTCTAGCTATTCCATTTTCCAAGAACAGTTAGCTGGGGAAAAAATGCTGACCAAACATTCCATTCTTTCCATACCTCTCAAACTATAAAGTTTTTGTATAAATTAAAACAGAATGGCAAACATACAGAATGAACTACTGCATCGCACTAGAAGTCATCAAGACACTGTAAACACCTCAACATCACTAAAGTATGTACACATTCTGCAAGAGTAAAAAATATTTAAACAAAACCAGCTCAGGACCGTATCATGTCAACTGCTGTACAGTGCTGGACTGACAAGGACGGGGCAGGAGAGGAACATGGAGGTCACTGAGGCGACACGATGACCCTCAGAGCACACTGAGATACTGTGGGTCTCGGCTTTGTAATAAATACGTAATAAATACTGCGGGGTGTGGTGCGTGCGGGCAGTGCTCATCGCTCTCCGTTGGAGAGCCTCTCTGCAGAGTCACAGTGTTGCAGAGGCAGCTCAGAGGGCGGCGAGTGGGGACCCTGCAGCAGCTCCATCACCACAGCAAGCTTACGGTCCAGCTGCTCCTGCAGTCTCAACAGTCGCTCATCAATGTGGTCCATGAGTTTCTTTTCCATCAACTCCAAATTTTTAGAGAGAATTTTCTCCAAGTAGGAGCAAACAGGCTGTGTTTCCACCCTAAAAACAAAATAAAGCATGTCAAGTTTCTCTACTGCTAGCATACAAACAGCCGACACACTGCTGGGATCTCCTCACACGGCTCCCGAGGACACACGCCCAGGCTGCACACACCACAGGTACTCAGGCGCGAATGCCCAACCCTTGCTCATTCCTTTAATTCTTCAGACATTTGTGAAGTACATCACTGAAGTCAAGATGGACCTTTGAAGCAAAGGGCTTTAGGAAGGGCCTTGGTGATTCTGAGCCCTAAAAGACTGGTCTTGCCCATTTACAGAAAAAAAAAATCCACATGTGATTCTTCCAAGTATTTCCCCAAGGAACTCTACCATTTAAAGTTCTTTTCTCCTTTCAATCAAACATCCTCACTAAAATACTGTTTTTTTCTAACCTAAAAGAATGCTTACTAGAATGCTAGAATGGGCAAAGTGAAGGTTAAAACACAAAACAACAGCAGAGCAGTTCCTAAAACACTCTCTCAGGGAGCAGTTGTTGAAGCAGGGTGCCCAGGGCTCTCGGAGTCCCCTGGGACCTGCTGAGGTCCCAGTGTGCTCACAGAGCCCCGTTCTCTACTGTACACACAGCAGCACTTCCCAGGGTCACAGCCAACCAGCAGAGTGACCGGGGACAGTACGTGCAGATGCAGGGCTGATGTACTTATCCTTACGGACACCTGAGCCTCCTGCAGCCCGGAGCTCCATGCTCGGTCTTCTCCTACACATACATTCATACCTATCGTCAAGCTTATGAGTCAGCTGTGGTGGGACCTGAACAGCTGATAGTCTAACAAAGTTAGAACTGAGAAAGTCTAACAAAGTTAGAGTGAGCGAGGGTAGGTTATGTACACAATGAGATGCTGGGCAAAGGAAGATGCAGATTTCAGGCTGAACAGAAAGGGCCCCAAGACAGGGCATCATCCTGTTCAGAATAGCATGCATCATGTGCTTCTGGAATTTTCCATTTCACATTCTCAGACTATGGTTGATTGGGTAACTAAAAGCAAAGTCACAGGTAAGAGGAGAACATGGCGATTGTAAGCCAAATGTTCCTGTATGACTCAGGCAGGCAACCTCTATCAGTCAAGACACAGAATGAGTCCCTTCCCATGAACACTGCCTGTGCTTCCGCAGCAGTCACGCCCACCCCAGGCCCTCCTCCAGAATCCCTGGCAACCTCTGAGTGCCTCTCCCACTCCACAACCGTGTTATTCTAGAAGGTTGTATAATTCAATCACATAGCATGTGATTTTCTACATTTTTTTCCACTTGGCATAATTTCATGTGAGATGCATGTATCTTGGGTTTTATTTATTTTTAAAGATTTATTTATTTCATTGCAAAGGCAGATTTAGAGAGGAGAGATAGAAAGATCTTCCATCTACTGGTTCACTCTCTAAACAGCCGCCAGCAGCAGAGCTGAACTGATCTGAAGCCAGGAGCTAGGAGCTTCTTTGAGTCTCCCACGTGGGTGCAGGGTCCCAAGGCTTTGGACTGTCCTCCACTGCTTTCCCAGACTACAAGCAGGGAGCTGGATGGGAAGTGGAGCAGGTGGGACACGAACCATATAGGATGCCAGCGTGGAGGTAGAGGATTAGCCCGTTGAGCCACAGCACAGGCCCCCGTTTGCTCTTTTGAAGAACACTATGCCTTGACATATGTAGAGCAGTTTGTTTAAACAGTGGCCAAACATGGGACATTTTTGGTTTTTTTTCTCTCACCTTATGGCCATTTCAGATAGAGTTGCTGTGAACAATTAGGTGTCGACTTTTGCATAGACAAAGTTGCATTTCTTTCATACAGATATCCAGAAACATGACTGACTTACACGAGACGTTTCATTTTAAGGAACCTGACAGAGTTTTCCAGAGTAGCTGTGTGTCTAACGGTCTGGCTAGCGACGTCTCAGAAACAGGCATCTCCGTGTCTTGGCCAGCACTCACTGCCTCTCTTCTTCCAGAGCTGAGACGTTCGTGGTTGGAGTACAGACATGCCAACTTGTACGCTTTTCAGAGTCTTTGTACCAGAAGTCTAAAGAGGTTGTGTGCTATTATTCTTTTCAAGTCATTCTAGTGACTTGTTGGTTTAAAACCTGGAGGCAAATTTTCCCTAGAGAATATCAAGCCCCAACACCTGCAGCTACAGATTAGGTTACGACATCATAAATCCTAAAAGCTCACTTTTACATATTCCTCACAAATTCTCAGTCTCTCATTTTAACAAAATTATTAGGAAAAGTGCACACAATTCAGACAAAGAGCAGGAATGAGGGATTGTTTTTTTTTTTTAAGGAAACAATTCTACAAAAAAAAAAAACAACACATGGGAACAGAGTTCAGAACATATTAAACGCATGGCTATAATTCCAACTGCAACTGAATATAGAGGGTATAAGAGCTGCCCGCCCTCCACCTACACAACCTGGAAGCAACACCTAACAGCCAAAGCTTCGCAGCACACAGCTAGCTCATGCAAACTTAAAAACACCGCATGACATAAGCTTTCATTTGCAAAACAGCTGATTAAAATATTCTTTTGGGAGCCGGTGTTGTGGCAGAGTGCATTAAGCTAGTGCTTGAGCTGCTTACAGCCATATCGGAGTGCTGAGTCAAGCCCCTGTGGTCCACTTTGGATTCAGCTTCCTGCTGCTGCACCTGAGAAAGCAATGGAGAGAGGCTCAAGAGTTTGGGTCCCTACCCCCAAGGCAGGAGACCCAGATGAAACTCCTGGCTCTTGGCTTCAGCTGGGCCCAGACCTGGCTATTACAGCCACTTGCAGCGGATCAGTGGATGGAAGATATCATTCATTCCTTTTCTCATCCTGCCTTTCAAACAAATTAAAACCATCCTTCTGGATTACATAAGAAGAGATATGGGGAGCGCTGGGTACAGGATATTCATCAGAGTTGGCTTTTTCTCTCTGCTTCTGTTTTCCAGGGAAGTCCTGAGTTACCACTTCCCTCTGTTTCCTTTCTGTTTGTTCGTACTCTTCTGAGGACTTCTCCTTTACTTACAGCACCTCTCATGGCTTCGTTTCCACTTCTGGAGGATTCGGTTTAGCTCCCCACCGTGCTGCTCATTTCCTAACGAGCTCTCCTTCACACCCGTCTCAGCACTGATTTCACAAATCTGGATTTTTTATTCAGCTCCATACATGTTTCTATTGCCTTTCAGATTTTCTGTTCAACTCACGAATTATTTAGAATAAGCTGTTTCATTTACAAGGGTTTGGAAATCTTCTTGTAGTCTTTTGGTTATTAATTTCTAATCTGATTTTATGGTCAGAGTATTATCTATGTGTGATTTTAATTTTTCTAATCTGTGGGGATTTGATTTCTGACCAAGGATATAAACTATACCAGTGAGTGCTTGAAAAGAAAGTCTATTCTCTGGTGCTGAGCTTTCTAGAAATCTCATGAAGACTCTGACGGTTGATGGCACTGCAGGTGCTGTGTGCCCCTTCGGTCTGTAGTTCCAGCAACAGCTAAGAGGGGCTGTGCAACTCGCCTGTGGGAATGTCAACTGTAGTTTCTGCTTTGTGTGTTTTGAAACTGGTAAAACCACACCAGGATCACCATGACATCATGCTTCTGTATTATGACATAACGCTATTCCTTGTCTCTAATACATTTTTTGTTGCTGTTCTGGCACTATTTTCTCTCAATGTAACATGCTACTTCTGCCTTTTCATTTTGGATTACCATTTACATGGCATTTAAAAAATTTCAACCCATGTCAAAATGGTTGAAAGTCAGATATACAGAGAGGAGGAGAGACAGAGAGGAAGATCTTCCATCCGATGATTCACTACCCAAGTGGCTGCAATGGCCGGAGCAGGGCTAATGCAAAGCCAGGAGCTAGGAGCTTGTTCTGGGTCTCCCACGCAGGTGCAGGGTCCCAAGGCTTTGGGCCATCCTCGACTGCTTTCCCAGGCCACGAGCAGGGAGCTGGATGGGAAGCAGGGCTGCCAGGACACAAACCGGCGCCCATATGGGGTCACAGTGTGTGCAGGGCAAGGACTTTAGCCATAGGCCACTGTGCTGGGTCCAGATTCCAGGTATTTTTTTATGATTAATCCTTACAGAACTTGCATTAGCTTTTTCTTTTTTTTTTTTTTAAAGATTTTATTTTTATTACAAAGTCAGATATACAGAGAAGAGGAGAGACAGAGAGGAAGATCTTCTGTCCGATGATTCACTCCCCAAGTGAGCCGCAACGGGCCGGTGCTGCGCCGATCCGATGCCGGGAACCTGGAACCTCTTCCAGGTCTCCCACGCGGGTGCAGGGTCCCAATGCATTGGGCCGTCCTCGACTGCTTTCCCAGGCCACAAGCAGGGAGCTGGATGGGAAGTGGAGCTGCCGGGACTAGAACCAGCGCCCATATGGGATTCCAGCGCGATCAAGGCGAGGACTTGAGCTGCTAGGCCACGCCGCCGGGCCCAGCATTAGCTTTTTCTTAAGTCCACTGCCCATTATATACTGCACAGTGATTTTGGCTGTGGACAGAAACCATCTATGATATCATTAAAATAAAATTCAGCTAAAGTTTCTACTGCCTAGTAATGTCATAACAACATATGCTGTACATTAATGCATCACTCTTGTGTTCATGAAGATACTGGCAGAACTAAATGTTTGCAGTCAATTGTGTGAAAGTATAGCAATGCAATTACATCTATAACAGTTGATAATAAATGACCATGGCATGGGCTTATACACTTACTATACTATAGCTATTGTCTTAGGGTGTACTCTTCTACTTATTTAAAAATCTTTACTGTAAAACAGCCATATTACACTAGCAACAGCCTCAAATATTTTGTGTCCAGTCCATCAGCTGAATGCAACAAGAAGCCACAGTGAGTTGCCAACCTACACCATCTAGGGTTGTACAGGTGTGTGCTGTGATGTTCCTACTGAGGCTGTTCCTGGGATGTGGTTTCCCTCTTCAGTGATGCACAATTATAGTCGTAGTTTTCATTCATCTCAGCATGTCTACCGGATACAGAACGTGCTGTCAGTTTTTCTTCCAGTATTTAAGAAATCTGTCCTTTCTTACTGGCAGCTATCTTTCCAGATGAGACATGAGCTTTCATTCAACCTCTTTCTTCTACAACTTTGGTTTTCAGAACAGAATGTATCCTGGCCCCAACCAATCTGGACTCAGCTTCTGGAAGGCGCATCAGGTACCATCATTTTGGTATTTCTGCAGTCCCTACTCTGCATTGGCTCCTTCTGATGTCACCCCGAGTCAAAGGGCCACCTTGCTTTGCTGGGAAGGGTGAGATACACCCCACTGGAGAGCTGAAGTAACCATTTGCTTTGGGTGCTCAGCTCTGTCCAATACTCAACAGCCGCCCTGGAGTGACCACTTGCTTTGGGTGCTCAGCTCTGTCCAACACTCAACAGCCGCCCTGGAGTGACCACTTGCTTTGGGTGCTCAGCTCTGTCCAGCATGCCCTGGAGCACTGCCCCCTCGGCTGAGTTGAGGATGAAACAGAACCTCCCACTCCACCTCCCACACACCTGGAGAGAGCAAGGCAGCAGTCAGGGTTGACTTAGAGCATGGCTGGCTGGTTTTACAAGGTTTTGTTTCCTCAGCACTTCCCTTTCCTGTTTTTTGGCCAGAGGAAACAGATTTTTATTTCTTTTCACATTCTGTTCCCGCTGCTTGTCCTGGGCTGTAGGCTCTGGCAGACCATCCTAAGCAGAAGGCCAAAGACTCGCTACACTGTTGTTCCTCAAACCCCAAGATCCTTCAGTGTGGATCTTCACCCTGCTTGGCAGAGTCTTTGCATGTTTTCTATGTTTAGGGATTTTCATTGTAAAAGGAAGATCCCAGAGAAAAGGAGAAAAGGGAATATCCCCCAGAGGCTGCGCTCAAAGCTGTCCCAACCAGTTTTTAAATCCCAGTTTCCTATTTTTTTGTTGGCTTATTTTACAACAATCACATACATCATTGATGACAACTCACCCTTGAAGGTTACTTACCTTTCCACATTGGTAGCAAGAACTACCTGATTCCAACAGATTACTAAAGTCTTAAAATTTTAACACTAGGGAAGACTTAAAAAATCTAACAAATACTAGTACCTCATTTTACTATGAAAAAAATGAAAAGATTTAAACAGTAAAACAAAACACATAAACTAGGATTATGATTAGAGCCCTGAATTCCAGTACTGGGCAATATTGTAGCACATTACATCAGTATCAAATAGGGGAAAAACTAAATGCTCACCTATTTCTCAATCAAGGCAAACAGCCAAAAAATAAATCCACCTACAGGACACTATAGAAAGGGCTGTATCCTGCAGATAAGGCTGGGTGATCTTTCCTGCAGGGAGGTATTTAGACATACGTACCCATGGGTCATAGCAAATGGTCACGTTAGCCTGCTCTAGAATTATGGAATTGCAAGTACTGCTGAGTTTCCCCGGCAGTTTCAGACCAAGTAATCTCATGTTCCTTATAGGACCTGTAGGCCGGGCATTCCTCATCCCTGCTCTAAATAGCTATGCATGTATATATATTTTTGATGACTACAAAATTAACTCAGTCACACATGATGTAAAAGAAAATCTGTTAAGATGGCTCAGTTAGCAAAATCAGGAAGAAAAAGCAGACATGATCCCACAACTTCACTTGTTCATACAGAAAGCGTCCTTCCTCAGAAGGCCTGCGCAGCGGGGCAGTGCTGTTGCAGGCCCTGCTCTCCCAGCACGCCGTTCCACTCCGTTCACACCCTTCACACCCGAGCTCCCTCTATGTGCACTGGTGGAGAGTCACGAGAGCTGCCAGCACTTCCCTGGAAACAGATTTCCAAGCAGCGCTCCCTTTACCTGCTTCTCCACGTGCCACAGCTGGGCTCCTGTGGTCGTAAGGTACAGCACTTACCCCACAGCAGCAACGGCCTCCTGGGGCTTGGGGCTGCTTTCCAGCCGCTCAGTGCCATGGCTCACACGCAGGCGGCTGACTTGACTGCACAAATTCTGCAGAAAGGGCAGCATGCTGGCATCGTCCCTGGTTTTCTTGGGTAAGAGAGAAGAGACTGTGTCTCTAAGCTCAGCTTCGAGGAGGGAGTGGTTCTGGGGCCCAATTCTACACTTGTCGAGCAGCATGGCGCCTTCCCCACCAGGTGCCTGGGGACTTTGCTCACTGGAGACCTCCGAGCCTTCCGTCGTGTTTCCAGGTGTTAGGCCAGTCCTGAAGGGCAGAGGTGTGGAGGACGCCCTCTCGGCGGCTCCAGTCACGGCTGGTGACTGCAGGGCAATGAGATGCTTGTACCCGGTGTGTCTCAACACCGACTCGAGCTGCTCCGCGACGTGAATCCGGTTCTGAACAAGGCGAGAGGTAGATGTGAACAGTAAGAATGATGGCATCCAGCTCCACGGCGCAGCGTGAAGCCACTGCCCCAAGTCTTCCTTAGTTTAAAATAAAATACAATATGCTCACTTGGGTCATAATAATTGATAATTTTCTTAGGACTCAACTCTAGTATTCCCCAGCATTCAACATAGGATAAGCTATTCATGTTTACCTAATCATTTTTCTTTTTATTTTCTTCCTTTTTTTACTTTCCCTAAGACTTACTTATTTGATTCGCAGAGTTAGAGAGACAGAGAGAAAAAGAGAAGGATCCTCCACCTGCTGGCTTACTCTCCAGATGGTCACAATGGCCGACGCTGGGATGGTCCGAAGCAGGAGCCAGAGCTTCTTCCAAGTCTCCCACACGAAGGCAGGGGCCCAGGCACATGAGCCATCCTGTCGCTTTCCCCGGTGCATTAGCAGGGAGTTGGACTGGAAGTGGAGCAGCCGGGACCCCTATGGGGATGCCAGCGCTGCAGCTGGTGGCTTTTTCCTCCACACTGCTGTGCTTGGCCCCTGGCCATATTTTTCTCTATGGAGGCTAGACACTGTTGAAAGGTGTTCCCTGGGTAAGTGTGTGACATTCCCATGACTACAGTGAGCTACCATGCTACCACTGCTGGGTCTGCTTTAAGAACTTTCAGGAAAGGAGCCAGGCTCTGGACCCTCAGCTACTGCCTAAACAGTTCTATTTCCCAAGAGGGCTCTGCCTGGGCTTGAGAGGAGGGCTACCCCACCTCCCTGTGGGGCTCTGCAATCTTCCCACCAGAAACAAAGCCAGACGATGTGCAGCCCAACTCTGAGGACAGCTCCACACAGATTCCAAACCCACATGCTGACTGTAGATTCTTACAGGGGACAGCACCCGCCCCTCACCTCCGCTCAACAGCCAATGCGAGATACTCTGAAAATACAATTAGCTGCAAAAGGTCAGTTCATGTCTTCATGTCTACAAGCCACGGCTAGACTAAACCAGACCACAAGCACTTCCTAACAAATGCTTATCAGGGGCCTACTTTGTGTGTGAAAAAAACAAACCAAAGTATAGCCATCACAGAGCCATACAATCAACAGAGACTACAGCAAAGAAAAAGCCAGAACATGACCTAGGGAGGGTGGCAAATGCTTTAGGGGAACGTAGAGCAGGAGAGGGGACCGCTGAGGGGCCAGGGAGGTAGGGAAGGATGCGACATCTCCTCCCAACTTCTTTCACTGGTTGTTGGACATTCAGAAATGTTAACATAGGGCCTGGCACGCTGGCCTAGTGGCTAAAGTCTTCACCTTGCATGTGCTGGGATCTCATACGGGTGCTGGTTCTAATCCCAATGACCCTCTTCCCATCCAGCTCCCTTCTTGTGGCCTGGGAAAGCATCCGAGGATGGCCCAAAGCCTTGGGACCCTGCACCCATGTGGAAGACCTGGAAGAGGATCCAGGCTCCTGGCTCCTAGCTCTGGATTGGCTTAGCTCTAGCTGCTGTGGCCACTTGGGGAGTGAATCATTGGATGAAAGATCATCCTCTCTGTCCCTTCTCTCTCTATATCTGACTTTTCAATAAAAAAAATAAATCTTTTTTTAAAAAAAGAAATTTTAACTTACTGTCAATTTGTCTTGTTCTATTGCATACAAGTTTTGAATAAGCTTTAAAATACCTCTGGAATCAGACTATCTTCATTTTACAATATTTGAATGCTAGATAATTCTCCTTTAGCCCCTAGGAGTCTGACTCAGCCATAATGAAGAAACTCAATTATTTCCCTGTGAGACCTCAAAAGAAATGTATGGACAAATCTATACTAATAGCAATGACATTTGCTTTAGAGTGAATGTCAAAATTATGGGTGACAATCAGAAAATTTAAATACAAAAATCTAAAGGTAAAAGTATTTAATGCAAATAATTTCTCCTGATAATTCTCATCATTTATACAAGACCAGTGCTCTAACCCCTGAGCTATGGAGCCAACTATAATTCTCATCATTTATAAGAAATTAATTAATTCATTCAAAACAGGACTACGCGTGAGTTGCAACAGTGCCAATGGTGGGCACTAGAATCTTCTGGTTTTGGTCTAGAGTCACAGCCCCGAGAACTGGCAGCAGGTAAGGAGGCTCCGCACGCACTTCCGCAGACACTACGGAAGGCCTTATGTAGCTGCCACCTGTGGGCACCTCTGGAAAGGCGATGCCAGCTGAGACAACACTCTGAGTTTTTACAGTACTGTGAAATTCATGGAAAACAAAGTTCAGTATTTCACAGAATAAAATCTCCAAATTTAAACAGTCAAAACAAAAATTTACCATATGGTTTCTTTTTTTTTCCAAATTAAATTTAAGATAGAAATCAGTGTACTAAACAGAATTTCTTCTGTTTTAAATCTTCCATACCACAACATGCATAAAATCACCTACCAGTCATGACTGTTCACTGATTTGGGGGCAGGTGTGGCGGTGCGGTGAGTTACATCCCTGCTTGGGACGCACATATTGAAGTGCCAGTGTGGGTAAAGTTCCACCTGCTCCATTTTCAACTCAGCTTCCTGTCACTTCATCTAGGAAGGTGTCGCGTGGTGGCTTGTTAACTCAGCTCCTGTCACCCACGAGGGAGCCTGCAGGGAGATCTGGGAACCTGGCTTTGGCCTAGACCAGCTCTGACAGTTGAGGGTATTGGAGGAGTGAACCACTGATGAAAACTATATCTGTGCGTGCAATGTGGATTTTCAAGTAGATAAAAATAAATAAATAAGCATTTAACAAAGCACAGAGTTCTGGTTCCCATCCTCTGGGACTGGGGACTGAGGAGGGAGGAATATGATTGTGAAGACATGCTGATCCAGGTGCTCTAGAGCACCAGCCATAGGCAACTGTCTTGGTGCCCTATACCTGGGCAAGTATTACACTGCTGGGAGAAAAGCAGCCAATCACAGCGAAGGTGGGGAATACTGGGCGGGGACACACACCGTGGCCCCCAGGCATGTCACGCTGCTGTGTGGTGGTGGTAGTGCGATATGGACTGTCTGGGGAAGGAGGTCTGGAGACCTATTGGAGTCGGGCATCTGAGGGCATGTTTCACAGGTGAGAAGTGACTTCTGGGGGCTTCCATGGACTGGACTACTGCACTTACAGGTAGGCAAGGATGCTGAGAAGGGGGAACCTGGAGGGCATGTCTGGGTCAGGCCAAGGCACCTGTCCATGTGGGAGATCTGGACTAGGCTGAGTAGCATTACCCACTATCCATTGACACATGCAAAAGCTGGGGCTGAGGGACATGCCTGGCTGAGCTAGGCTGCAGTATCTCTCCCAAGTGTCAGAGCAGGGGTGGGCCATGAAAGGTTGAGCCACTGGAATGAGAGAGAACCAGATCTGGGGGAAGATTATGTAGGGGATTTGTGGCCTCACCTCTGTGAGCCTGCAGCACCTGCCAGTTTGCATGAGAGCTGGGCGTGGTAATGGGCTAAGCCAGGCTGGACCACGGAACTCCCCAACAATTGTGGGATCCAGAGCTGGGAGGAGGCTGGGTTGGGGCAGGCTGCAGCATCTGCTAGGACAAAGACTGGGACTAAGGGTAGACCACGCCAAGCAGGGCCATGGCACCTGCTAGCATGCATGAGATCCAGGTCTGGGAGCAGGCCTGGTAGGGGATCTTGGGGAATTCTCCTGTCTGGTCATAGCTGCTGCTGGTGAGCATGACAGCCAGGGCTGGAGTGAGCTAAGCCAGGCAAAGCTGTAGTATTCATCAGCATGTGTGTAGGCTGGGTCTTGGGGCAGGCCTGGCTGGGCCAGACTGCAGCACCTGCTAACATGTAGAAGAGCCAGGATGGAGTGTGGGCTGCGCCAAGAAATAGGCTGCAACACTGCCAGCAAGAACTGAGACTGGGGTGGGCCACACCAGGCTGGGCCAAAGCACCTGCTGGCATATGAAAGATCAGGCTGTGAGAAGGCCTGGTAGGGGAACTTCTGGGACTTCCCTACTAGGCTGGAGTTCCCATAGATGAGCATGAGAGCCAGGGATGGAGGTAGACTGGGCTGGGTAAGGCTGTAGCACCCAGTGACATCCATGTGGCCTGGGTCTGGGAATGCCTCAGACTGGGCTAGGCCCCAGTACCTGCTGGTATTCACAAAGGCCAGAATGGGTATGGGTTAGGCTGGGCTAGGCTGTGGCATCCGCCTAGTTACATGAGAGCTGGGTCTGAGGGTGGGCCGGCCTGGCTAGTCTGCTGCACCTGATGGCGAACGCCAAGAAAGAGCATGTGTTCAGCTGAGCCATTTTGTAGCACCTATAAATGAATGCTCACACTGGGGCAGGCTATGTCAGACTGGTCTGCAGCACCAACAGCACACACAAGACACGGGGCTAGCAGCAGGTCTGGTAGCGGAACTTGAGACTCCCTTGGTAGGCCACTGTTTCTATTAGGTGAGTGTGAGAGCTGGGACTGGCAATGGGCTGGTCTGGGTAGCGCTGCAGCACCCATCAGCTGGCATGTGGGCTGGGTCTGGGGGCAGCCAGACTGGGCTACGGTGCCACAACCACCAGCATGAGACAGCCAGAACAGGTGTGGATCAGCTAGACTAGCTTCAGCACCAGCTGTCAAGTGCTAGGACTGGGTGCGAATCACATCAGGCTGGACTGCAGCTCCCCCTGGTAGGTGCAAGATCTGAGGTGGGAGTGGTACTGCAGGCACTCCCCTGCTGGGCTGCTGCTTCTACCAGCACTAAGATTTTGCTCAGTCCTGATGCAATGAAGCTCATGATGTTATCAAAACTTTCAAGACCAGTCAAGAGCCTGGCACGATAGTGCAGCAGTTAAAGTGCTTGCCTTCAACGCGCTGGAATCCCATATGGGCACCAGTTCTAACCCTGGCCAACCTACTTTCCATCCAGCTCCCTGCTTGTGGCCTGGGAAAGCAGTCAAGGATGGCCCAAAGCATTGGGACCCTGCACCCGCGTGGGAGACCCGGAAGAGGTTCCTGGCTCCTGGCTTTGGTTTGGCTCAGCTCCAGCCGTTGCGGTCACTTGGGGAGTTAACCATCGCATGAAAGATCATCCTCTCTGTCTCTCCTCCTCTCTGTATATCTGACTTTCCAATAAAAATAAAATAAATCTAAAAAAAAAAAAGACCATTTGGATGCAGTACCTCCCCACATCTTAAATATACTACTACTTAATCCCTCAGGATTTGGTTTGAATCTCACACTACATAAACTGAGCTGCTAAAGATTCCTAAGAAACACTTAGTTGATAACTCCAATGGTCATATATGCATAAATGCATTGGATGTTGATATCAGGTGAGCCATAATCAACAGTCCCATCTTAAAAGATTATCTTACTGTAATGTTTCTTTAAAAAAGTTAGCAGTGTTGCCATCCTCGTAACCTCACTTTTACACTGACCTGCTCCTAAAATGCCATTACTTTGTTGGTGGTTAACACCCAAGGGTGCCCTGCCAGCACACAGCAGCATGCCCGGTGTCCTGTCTCGGCTGGAGAGGAACAGCAGGAGTGGGCGG
The DNA here is from genome assembly GCF_030435755.1 of Ochotona princeps. Classification (NCBI taxonomy): domain Eukaryota; kingdom Metazoa; phylum Chordata; class Mammalia; order Lagomorpha; family Ochotonidae; genus Ochotona; species Ochotona princeps. The sequence goes on along the minus strand of NC_080844.1, from coordinate 63,042,119 downwards.
TCCTTCCTGGAGATTCACTTTCTTTCATTCACCTTCCATGCTCGAACACACAGGCAGAACACGCAGAGTAAACACAGCACTGAAACAAGCTCTGCGCGCCCAGCTCCATCCTACTTCTCGCCTTCCCCGACACTTGTTCATTTCAGAGAAATGAATCTGTATTCACTTCCTTGTCACATCCTATTCCTTTAGCTCTGAAGAAGTACGCAAAGACAAAGTCACCACGTTTCTTTATCAAAAGCCTACTGGAATTTTCAGTGATGTGGACACAACTCCATCTCCACTTACTTGCTGCTGGAACCGAACCAAGTTCATTAGCTGCTGGGCCCCTGGTGACAACTTGGACCCCATGGACTCCATCATGGTCTGGATCTTGTCCAGGTCCACCCTGCATCCCAGCGCAGGAGAGCTTGTGGACGAGCTTGGTGAAGCCGATCTCAGGTGAACCACAACCTTACCAACAAGCACACACGGCTCTTCACCGAAGGACAGCAACTAGTGTTAAGAGAGAAGTTCAGGAAAGTGAATATTGATAAACAATAACCTCTAGTCAAGTTACTCGTTTGTAAAATACATTGAAAGACAACTACAAATTTTAAACATATTTTCATTTTATGTTTCTCCACAACAGTTACAGTCAGTACTTCCAATTCATTGTATGGCTCAGAAGAATTTTATTAAAACAGTGAGGGGACTGGTGTAATGTTTCCGTGGCTAAATCCTCGCCTTGCAAGCGCTGGGATCCCATATGGGTACCAATTCATGTCCTAACTGCTCTACTGCCCATCCAGCTCCCTGCATGTGGCCAGGGAAAGCATCAGAGGATGGCCCAAGGTCTTGGGACCCTGCACCCATGCAGGAGACCCGGAAGAAGCTCCTGGCTCCTGGTTTTGGGTTGGCTCAGCCTTGCGGCCACTTGGGCAATAAATCAGTAGACTGAAGATCTTTCTCTCAGTGTCTCTTTTTTTCTGGATATCTGCCTTTCCAATAAAAACAAATGTCTTTAAACATATGTATATGTATACGTATATATATATATATACACACACACACATAATAAATTTTAAAAAGTGTCATTTTCAAGCTAACAAAAATCACTAGACGTACAAAAAGAGGGCAGTTTCATTTGCTCAAGAAATTAAATCCCGGTCTTCCTTACCACCAAATAGAGTACCATTTGTTATCTAGTCTGCTTATCTTCCACTATAACACAAGCAACACGAGAACTGTCATTCAAACTTACCACGTGGACCTTCAGAAAGTTTATGGGAAGTCATCTCTCTCTCTCTCTTTTTTTAAGATTTATTTTTATTGGAAAGGTAGATCAGATTTATGGAAAGAAGAGACAGATCAGTCCGCTGGTGCCTAAAGGGCCACAACAGCTAAAGCTGAGCTGATCTGAAGCTAGGTGCAGAGCCCCAAGGCTTTGGGTCATCCGTCACTGCTTTCCTAGAACATAAGCAGGGAGCTGGATGGTAAGTGAAGCGGCCGGGACAGAAACTGGCGCCCATATGGGATCCTGGTATATGCAAGCAGTGGATTTAGCCATTGAGCCATGGCATTGGGTTCAGCAAATCATCTTGGAATTCAATGTTTCCATTCATCTTTGAAGCCACTGCCATTGTTGACTCCTGAGAGCCAGAGGCACTCTGGCACTGACAGGTAGCCAAGTACTCACTGAGTGAAGCACTGTCATTGAACAGATCTGGAAGCCATCCACATACTAGCATACTATCTAACTCAACATCTTAGAGTAAGCCATTCCCTAAGTCTGCTACTTGCCTCCTACAAAGATCAGTTGTGATTAACCCTGTATGGAGATCAAATTAATACAGTCAGTTTTCTTCCACACCCGTTATTTGATCATGAGGTAGGTCAACGAGCTGAAGAGACTTGCCCAAGGTCACTGAGCAACTCTGCACCACAGCAGTGCCCTGTCCATACACAGTCACTAGTTTACTTCAAGGACATTTTTCATATTCAGGATTCCAACCCAGACTCCTTTAGCTTCTGAGGTGCTCTTCACTGTCACTCTCTCATTCTGGCTTATTTTTCCTGAGATGGAGCAGCTAGAGCCACAGTCTGATTTTGTCCCCAGTGTTTCATATAGAGATAAGGGACTGAGTTGGACTAAATATTTCAAGATAGTAACAGTAAATCAGTATATCCTTGGTATTATACAAATCATCAGAAGTTGTCAAAAACCCTTGCAATGTTAAAGAGTTGAAATTCGGTGATGATTTACCTTTATTTTACAAGCACGAGTAGAGGGTTCCAATTTCAAATATTTTTTGTAGAAAGTAATCTCTTGTTCGCTAAAAACAAAGTAGAATTAAAGTCACTGTTACACTTATAGATTATCATTTTTTTAAACAGGTACATTTAAAAAAAAAATGTCTTTCTAGGCCATTAATGTAAGTCCTGAGACTGAGTTTGCCTGGAGCAAAGAGTAAGGGTCCTACTCAAGGCACCTGGTTACCAACACTGGATCTGCCCACTGTTACTCTGTGAGTGAACGTAAGATGATTTACACAAAATCCTGTAGCACAGAGCATACAGCAAAGTTCGATGAATGTAGCCATTACTTCTAACAGGAAAATAACAGCTCGTATTTTGAGTGCTACTACGGAGAGGGGATTACAGAGGGGAGGGCAGAGCAAACAGCAAGCTCTACCCGGCTGAACTGTGGATGCAGTAGGCAGGTGGGGCAGCCAGGCGCTTGGGCACTACTTGCAAGGGTCTCCGGACCATTACGTGTTCAGAGATCCAGGACAACTGTCAAACTCGCCCTTGGCACACACACCACTGTGAGTTCCTGGAGAGCTAAGCACCCTCTGCGTTCTGACTACTGCACTACAACCCCGAGGGCGGGAGGTAGGCAGGGACCGGAGCCCTGGCCTAGAACCTGTGCCCGGGGGGATGTGCCAGGAGAGCCGCTTCTGCAGCACAGGACCACCCCGGGCAAGCACGCCCAGCCGCCAGGCCCCAGGCCCGGTCAGAGCTTCACAGCCTAACACAGGAGCACACACCTGGCATGAACTTGCTTTACCATGCTTACTTGTGTTTCTTGGACATACAGTGGATGAGTTAGCACAAAGATGCGCATGGTGCACTGAGCTGGAGCCCCCCGCCTTCTTCTGCTGTATCTTGGACCCTCCCTCCTTTCCCCGCAGAAGCCACAGCCGACTGCATCCCGGGGAGGCGATTTCTTGAGGGACCACCTCATCACTGCCACAGTGAAGCGTGTCTGACTACTCCTGACTGAAGCTGGTCATCTGGCAACATCCCAAGGACCGCGGTGTCCCCTGACACAGATCTTCTACAGCTCACCTCCCCGCGTAGCTCGAAACGTCCACATTTACCAACGCAACCACGCTGCTCGACCATCAACCACAGCCTCCAAGGTCTAAGCGCTCCGCGTGCCATCTCCCTCCCAACATGGACCGCCAATCGGGACACACAATCACCCATGGAGAACAATCCCACAAGCACGAGGCACACACACCTGCTATTCAGGGCGGCACCCACGCTCCGGCCCCGACTGGTCCCACAGTACTCCTGGCTTGAGTACACCTCCATATTTCTCGCTGAGCTTAAAATGCCAACGGCGGCGACTTCCTCCGCCGCGTCAGGGTCACACATGAGGTAGAGGAGGCATGGGTTGTCCTCCCCGCCGCCCGCACTCCTCTGCAGCCGCACCAGCTCCTGGCTGAGGGGAAGACTGGAAAACAATGTCACCCAGCATTGGTCTCTGAACACGGCCCCGAGCCCACTTCGCAGGCCACAGGCCTCTCTCCGCGAGATGGATAGAGATTTTCCATGCCCGGCTCACCCTCCAAATGCCCGCAGCAGCTGTGGCTGGACCAGGTTGAAGCCAGAGGCCAGGAACTCCTTCTGGGTCTCCCACATAAATGGCAGGGACCAAGGACCCCGGCCATCCCCTGCCCACGGGCAGGGCTCTGGAGGGGCATCCTGAGACGGGCAGGCTGCTTCTTCCCGTACCCCGGACCCCCACCCTCGGGCCCCAAGCTCCTCCTCACGCCCCCCCCCCGGGGGAGGGCGAGCACCCAATTCCTCAGGAAGTGAAGGATGCACACAGCGGGGCTGCACCTTCTTGACCACACTGCATCTAGCCCTCCACAACCAGCCCCAGTTAGTCCAGCTCGTGTCGTGGCGCCGAGGCGGGCAGGCACCACCGCGGGGCACACCACCTGTCCTTCTGCAGCGGGGCAGGAGACGCGAGGCGTCCGTCGGCGCTGCAGGCCACCGCGCCCGCTCCCTGCCGCGGTCTCGCCCCGGGTCCGACCCCCGTCCCTTCACGGCCTGGGCTCCCTTCTGACCCCGCGGGAGCGCGGCCGCCCCGGTCCCCGCCGCACCCGGGAGCTGGCGGTGCCAGCAGCGCCTCCCAGTCCGGGTCCCGAGCGCCGACACCAGCCCGGACGAGGAGCAGGCTTTGGGTCAGGACTCCGCCTGCGGCGTCCCAGGACGAGGCGAGCGTCGGGCGGCCGGCCGGCTCCCGGCCCTCGGTCCGGGTCTCCATGCCGCCGCCGGTGGGCCTGGCCAGCCCCGGAACCTCTCTTCCCGTGCTACGGTTTCCGTCAGTGCAACGGGGAAGCAGGAGCAGACGCCTTCCGGCGGGTCCGGCAGCACACCTGACATCCGCCGCCTCTGAGCCTCTGCAGCGCTGCGGCTGCCGGAGACGCGCATGCGCGCGCGCCGCCCCGGGCACGGCCTAGCACGGGGCGGGCGCGCGCACGGGCATCCGCGGGGCAGCTAGTGCGCAGGCGCGGTGCGTTGAGCGCGGGCACGCGGGCGGTGTTTGAGGGCGGGCTGTGGCGGCTTGGCAGGCGGCGTGCAGGAGGGTTGAGGACGAGGGGTTACGTGGTGGGTCCGTCAGAGTGTGGGGCCAGCCGCGCCCTGGCTGCCCCAGGGCAGCTCAGGGCCTGCCTCCTCCGTGTGGTGCGAGTGGCGGGTTCGGGGTGTTCGTCGCCTCCTGTGCCTTCCCCGCTTCCCGTTCCCATTCTTTCCAAGAGGGGCGTTGGCGTGCACGGGTTCGGGCGGCACTGCTGCCATTTCAGCACGCCAACTTCCCAGTTCTCTTTTGGTAGGAATCCGATTCCCGACCCCTCGTTTCTTTTGAGCCAGAGCTTGCACCTGCTGGTTCACTCCCCAGGTGGCCGCAGCCCAGGGCCAGGAACTCCATCATGGTCTCTCACTCAGGAGCAGGGGTCCAACACATGGCCATTAGTAGGGAGCTGGGTAGTGCGGCTGGACCCGAACCAGCGCCCATATGGGGTGGCAGCCTGACAGACAATGCCACTACCCACTAGGCTACAACTTGGAATGTGAGTGCCTTCCCATTTGGGCTGCTGCCTCTGCGTTTAAGCAGTTTACATTCGGCCAAGAGTTAATCCTGCTTCCGTGTTTGGTGTTAAGTTTTCAGTTGCGTTAGTGCAATAGGAGTGTGCCAATGAGAGTGCCTTCGCATTTTTGCCTGTGGGTTCATCTGGTCACTTACCTCAGGCCTGTGCTGGTTGGACTTAGCCGCTACTGAACGTTGAGAAAGTCTCTAAAAAGTCCTTAATTGGGGCCCGGCGGCGTGGTCTAGCGGCTAAAGTCCTCGCCTTGAAAGCCTCGGGATCCCATATGGGCGCCGGTTCTAATCCCGGCAGCTCCACTTCCCATCCAGCTCCCTGCTTGTGGCCTGGGAAAGCAGTTGAGGACGGCCCAATGCATTGGGACCCTGCACCCGCGTGGAAGACCCGGAGGAGGTTCCAGGTTCCCGGCATCGGATCGGCTTGGCGCGCATCGGTCTGTTGCGGCTCACTTGGGGAGTGAATCATCGGACGGAAGATCTTCCTCTCTGTCTCTCCTCCTCTGTGTATATCTGGCTATAATAAAATGAATAAATCTTTAAAAAAAAAAAAGTCCTTAATTGAAGACACCCTTGTTTTGATGGTGTCTATAGTCACTGCGACCACTAAGCTGTGTCTGTCGCTGTTCCCTTCCTTCATGGGCAGTGTCCTGTGGCCCTGGGTTAGGGTGGATCTTTGTTCACAGATGTTGACAGTCACACATTCATGACCATGGTCAATATTATGAGCTGGATTTTGATTTCCTTAAGTGAAACTGAAAAAGTACTGAGAAAACTGAAGATGTTGGGTCTTTTGTCCCTGCATGTTAAATAACTTACTGTGTTTTGTTTTTAAGGAAAAACATTTCCGCCTTATCCATTTCTCACTTTGTTTTGACGTACTAGCTTTCATTTTTTCAATTTAAAAAAAAATTATTTGAAAGAGACATGGAGAGAGATTGTCCGCCTGCCGGTTCACCCCTCCAGCGCTGGCAGCAACTGGGACTGGGCCAGGCTCGAGCCAGAACTCCAGCTACTTTTCCCACAAGGAAGGCAGGAAAACAGCAACATGGGGTCCCACTACTGTCATTCTCTAGTGGTTTGGGTCTTGGAACTAATTTTCACATTTCCCACCAACCATTTGCACAGTTGAGTTTGTTTGTTTGTTTGTTTGTTTCGCCTGGTAGAGGTTTTGAGTACAGATTCGTTGTATGGAGTTAATACGGATAACAATAGAAGTTACTTGAGAACTCAGTTAAGAGGAGAAGAAAAAGGAGAAGCTAATAAATTCAACCTGTACATATTTTTAAAGGCAGGATGGTGCTGGCCGGGTCACTGTAATTTCTTTTTCTTTTTCTTTTTTAAAGATTTATTTATTTTTGTTGAAAGTCAGATTTTTAGAGAGAAGGAGACACAGAAAGAACTTCCATTGGCTGGTTCATTCCCCTGGTGGCTGAGACAACAGGACCTGCACTGATCCAAAGCTAGGAGCAAGGAGTTCTATCCAGGTGCCCAATGTGGGTGCAGGTTCCCAAGGCTCTGGGCTGTCCTTGACTACAGCAGGGGGGTGGAAGGGAGGTGGAGCAGCTGGTATATGAGCTGGTGCCCATATGGGATCCCGATGCATACAGGGCCAGGACTTCAGCCACCAGGCTACCGTGCCAGGCCCAGGTCACCATAATTTCAACGTACTAAGTTGTTATGAATTACAACTGATATTTTTCCATATTTTTTCTACCTGAAATTAAAAAAAATACACTGTATGTTTGAAACCTTTCTATTAATATTACAATGCATTTTTTGGAGATTTTGACATTTGAAGAACAGTTTATTTTAACATTAATACAGAATTTATCACAGGCATTATATGAGTAGCAGTATTGCTAGCAGCATGCCTTTTCACAGTGGTTCTCACACACGGGCCAAGAACCCATGTCATTCTTCGTGTTTTGGGTATTCTAAACAAGTTGTGAGTGTGGATTTACAGTTACAGTTTCTAACGAGCTCAAACCAATTTCAGCTGTGAAATGTAAACAACTTAGAACTGATAACTGGTTTTACAAGACAAAAGCTGATCTACATCTTCTTAAAGATTTTTTTTTTTTATTGGAATGGCAGATATACAGAGAGAAGGAAACACAGAGACATCCTCTGTCTGCTGGCTCACTCCCCAGGTGGATACAACTGCCAGAGCTGAGCCGACCTGAAACCAGGAGCCAGGTACCTCTTTTGGGTCTCCCACACGGGTAGCAGGACCCAAGGCTTTGGGTCATTCTCCATTGCTTTTCCCAGGCCACAAGCAGGAAAATAAATGGGAAGTGGAGCACCTGGGACACAGACCGGTGCTCATATGGGATCCCAGCGCATGCAAGGTAAGGTTCAGCCACCTTGTGCTGGACCCATTTATCTACATCTTAAGAAAAAAGCCATTAGATAGCTGAGGTCCCAGGGCAAACGAGAGCAAATGTCAAAAATCACAACTGGGGTCAGTTTGCCAGGAATGGAGTCCTTGCAAGGCAGTGACTAAAAAGAACACTTAGAATGGTCACTAATGGGTTGCTGCATGTGGATTGCGGATTTGAGAAACACTTATGTATGGGGACTCCTGCTGCTTAAAAAGCATGCAACCGTATGATGATAGACTATTTCCCCTTGCATACTTTATCACTGCATCACAAATCCATTGAGAGAACTTCAAGAAATATCCAGTGATACCCAAAGGCAAAGAGCTGGCACTATCTTACTCAGGTGGCCAGTGCACCAACCTGTGCTGGGCTTTGCCCACTGGCTGCCTGGAGGTGAGCTCTGGAGATTTGGGGGTGTGGAATTACTGCCTTGGGACGTCCATGGATAAGGCCACCCTATGTGTAGGTGAGGGATGAATCCTCCTAAAAACAGGGCCACTGTATTCACAGGTAAGTGAGGGAGCTGAGACTTAGTGATTTGGAGGGGAGAGAGTGGAAGATCCACATGGGTCAGACCAATGCACCAGCCCACACGGGAGTCCTGAGATGGGCTTGTTAGCATGGAACATTGCTGACCACCACACACCAGCCCACACAAAAGCTATGGCTGGGGGCCTGCCTAGCAGGGCTAGATCCCAGTAGCTGAGTGCAGGAACAGGGTCATGACCCTAACCAGTATGTAAGAGAACCAGGTCTGAGGGTAGATTCTGCAGGGGATAAGTGGGCCTAACCCTGTGGAAATACAAGTCCCACTGGTTAGCTCAAGAGTTGGGGTGGTGATGGGCTGAGCTAGACATGACCAAGGAATCTGCCAACACTCACGGGTACTGGGACTGAGAATAGTCTGGGCAGGTCCAGGCTGCGGCACCTGCATTATGCATCTTAAAATAGAGTGTGATGCGGCCCAGGCCACAACATTCACCAGCTCATTCAAAAGCCAAGATGGAGAAACAGGCTATGCCAGGCAAGGGCCTAGCATCCACTGGCATGTGTGAGATCTGGGTCTGAGAATGGGCTGAGTAGGGGATCATGGAAAATTCCCCTAGTGAGTCATAGCTCCTGCTGATGAGCACATAGTCCAGACCTGGAGGTTGGGTAGGCTGGGCATGATAGCTCAATCTGCTGCCAAATGTGTAGGTTGGTTTTGGAAGGGGGTGGACTGGGCGGGGCCGAGTAAACCTTAGCTCACTGGCAAGTGCAGAAACCAGGCTGGAGTGCGTGTCATGCCAAGCTGGGCTATCACACCTACCAGTTTGCATGAGCCAGGGATGGGAGCAGACTGAATAGGGCCAGGTTCCAGCACCACCTGCCAGTGAGAGTCGGGACTGAGGGCAGGCCAGGTCAGGCCAGGCTACAGCATCCAAAGGTAAAGGACAAGACAGGTGAAGGACTGTGCCAAGCTGGTTCACAGCAACTACTGGCATGTGCAAGATCTGTGGCTGGGAACAGGCTTGGTTGGGGAGCTAAGGGGATGCCTTGGCTGGGTTGTGGTTCCCACTGGTGAGTTCAAGGACCAGAGTGTGGGCTGCTATCTGGTCTGGATATGGCTGCAGTCTCCCTCTGCACAAGTGTGGACTGGGTCTGGGGTGATCCAGACTAGGCTAGACTCTAGCACCCCACTGGTGCTCATGAGAACCAGGGTAGGTGTAGGACAGCTGAGCTAGGCCTCTGTCCCTGCTGAGCCATGTGTGAGCTACGTCTGGGTGTGGACCAGGCTTGGCTGGGCTGTAACACCCATAGTAAAAACTGGAATGGGTGAAGGCTGGTCAGGAAAGGCTACTGTTCCTGATAGGATTGGGGATGGATTAAGTAGGACTGGACCATGGACCCACCGGTGTGCATGAGATCTGGCATTGGGAGAGGTTTGGATGGAAGAGTTTGGGGAACTCCTCTGTCGGGACACAGTTCCTGCAGGTGAGCGCAAGAACCACAATAGGGAGCAGCCCAGACTGAGTCAGGTAACGGTACCTACCAGCATATATTTGTTGCAGGTCTGGGGTGAAGCAGTCTGGGCCAGTTCATATCGTCTGCTGGTGAATCCAAACACCAGAATGGAGTATGGGACAGGTTGGGTTGGGCCACGCCGCAGCACAGGCTAGTTCACATGAGGGCTGAGGCTGGGGACCGGTTGGGCTGGGCTAGGCTGTAGTCCCCACCAGTGTGAGCTGGAACTGGGGGTGGGCTGGGCTGGGCCAGACTGTAGCACCCACTGGCAAATGCTGAGATGAGGCAGGCCATGCCAGTCTGGGCCGCAATGCCCAACCAGCATACGTGGGACCTTGTGAGGAGGGGATGAACCTGGTAAGGGGGGCTGCATGGGGGCTCCCCTGCTGGACCACTACTTCCATTGGTGAGCATGAGAGCTGGGATGGGGGAAGATCAGGCTGGGCAGGGCTGCAACACCTGTTGGCCTCATGTGAGCTGGATCGGGGAAAGCCAGGCTGGGTTAACTGTTGCTACTGGTGCATGCATAAGCCAGAGTGGGGTGTGGGTTGGTTGGGCTTTGCAGCAGCATCTGGCAGATGCTGGCACAGGGGCCAAATTCTGTCAAGCTAAACTGCAGGACCACCTGGAGAGTGCAATGGCTGGAGCTGAGCTGATCCAAAGCCAGGAGCCAGGAGCTTCCGGGTCTCCCACGCGGGTGCAGGAACCCAAGGCTTTGGGATATCCTCGAGTGCTTTCCTAGCCCACGAGCAGGGAGTTCATGTCCCTTACTCTTAATTAGGTTGTGAACTTTCTGCCATGCCCCTTGCTAAACAGGAATAGTAAACGACTTAGCTTCCATCTGTAATTGGTTGTTTAGTCACAACTTGCACGGCAATCATCAAACTCATCGTATTTGGTGTCACCCTTCTGGGAGTTTACAATAAGGATTCTGGCACCTGTTGCTAATATCCCTTTCGCTGTCTTTGTTAATTAATGAACTGTGTGAAGAATCAGTTGGGCCTGACCTTGTCTTTTTTTTTTCCTTACCTTGTCTTAATGTGTATTCGACAGTGCCACATAGTCTACCTTAATCCCAGTCAGTCCTGTAACCCACAAGATCTTACACACATATGTATCTTCCTAAGTATATGCCTTCTTGGAGAAAATCAGTAGATTTTAGAAGCCAACACTGATATAAATTTATGATCAAGCAGTGGGAAAAAGCCTGTTCGATTCCACAATTAATCATTCAGTGTGGGCTACATGCTAAGTATTACGATTTCTTGGGGAAGAGCTTTTTATTTATGGTACTGCCTGTAAACCTGTGAATGATGGATCATCAAAGGGAACACTCACTCTTGAAATTGCTGATAAACCAGTCACACAGCTGCTGTGTTCTCACATAAATCTATGTCTGACTGGAATCGATACGTTTTCCAGAAAGCCTCTTTGCTGGATGATTATGAAAGACCTGAATTATAAGACTGTTAGTGTGTAGAGCTAGCTCGCATTGCGCCAAGGCAGGCAGACGGAAGTCTTGCTCGTTTGCTTTTTTAAATTTCACCGTGTTGGTATATACATTTGACCTCAGCTTAAGGAAAAATATGAAGTCAGGGTTTCCAACGAAGTCAGTTGAGTCCTCCTTCCAAAAGGCTAGAGGTTGTTGTTTTTTTTCAAGATTTATCTATTTATTTATTTATTTATTGGAAAGTCAGATATACAGAAAGAAGGAGAGACAGGGAAGAAAAATCTTCTTTCTGTCAGTTCACTGCCCAAGTGGCAGCAATGGCTGGAGCTGAACCTTCTGCAGCCAGGAGCTTCTTCCAGGTCTCCCACTCAGGTGCAGGATCTGAAGGCTTTGGGCCATCCTCAACTGCTTTCCCAGGCCACAAGCAGGGAGCTAGGTGGGAAGTGGAGTAGCTGGGACATGAACCAGTGCCCATATGGGATCCTGGTGCTTGCAGGGTGAGGATTTAATTACTAGGCTATTGTGATGGGCCCAGAAATATTTGTTCTTACACACTCATAGTGGAAGGTATGGTAAGTGCCTCATCTCTTTCTAGCAATACAATAGATTTTCTATAACATATTGCTCTTATGGTAAAAGATGTTTATGTTATATTTATTTGAAAGTGTAACTGAGAGAGGGAGAGATAGATTTTCCATCTGTTGATTCACTCCCCAAATGCCAACAACAGCCATGGTTGGATTGGACCAAAGCCAGGAGCTAGAAGTGCCATCTAGACCTTTCTGGTGGGTTCCAGGAGCCACCCTCTGCTGCTGCGTGCCAGGGCAGTAGTGGGTAGCTGGATTGGAAGTAGAAACGAGACTAGATCCCAGACACTCTAGTATGGAATGAGGATAGCCTAAGTAGTGACTTAACCCATTAGGTCACAGCACTGTCCCTGATGGATGTATACTTGACACATTCATCAGGACACATTTTAAAAGCCAAGTCTTCAATACAACAATAATTTCAATAAGAAATTATTCTCCCTAATGTAGAGAAACTTGTGTTCAGAATTCTCATACAATTCTGTCCTGCCTTGCTGAGGGAGGAGTGTGGGACAACCTGAAGCCCTAACAAGTTTCTATTTTTAAGAGACCCATTTATTTAACTGAAAGACAGAGGGAGAGACAGATCTTCCACTCCCTGGTTCCTTCCCCAAATGGGTGCATTCGCCTGATGTGGACCAAGTCAGAGCCAGATGCCAAGAACTACTTCCAGGCTTGCCATGGGGGGCGGGGCACGCACATGTGGCTACCTGCCAACCTGAACAGGCAAGGAATTCAAAACGGATTACCTGAGATTGGTTTGGCCAAAGCCCCTTGGGAGAGAAGGGCTGCTGGGTCCGGCCTTTCCTCCCCATCCTGTGTCTTGCACAGTGTTGTGGCTGGAGGCCTCACAGGTAGCCACCAGGGGGGTCAGGTGCTGCCAGTTGTTTGGGACTGGGGCTCTGGCAGGGTACCCTGCTGTGATCTTTGCCTCTGAAGGCCTCTGAAGGGCTTTTGGGCTCTGGGTTACCAGGGAGCTAGACTGGAAATGATAGGACGGCAACACAGAGCTTTCTGACTGTACTGAGGTTCATTGTCTTATCATAAACAAAGTTTTCCTGGCTGCTGTGATTCCTAATGTTCTGTAAGAGTCCATTCTGGAAATTTCCTGTTGGCTTTTCTAGAGCTCTTGGAGTTCCTTATGTCACAATCTTGTCTACGTCTCTCCTGCTGTTCTTGAGTTCACAGGTTTTAGAAAGAACAGCAAGGACTAGCCTACTGTGGTTAGCCTGACCCTCTCACGAAGCAGAGAAGTTCCTTGGATCATGGCAGCCGTGTAAAGAGACATCCATTCAGCTTACCTTTCAGCATCTTTTCATCTTAACCATAAAGTGCGATATGATGCTGATGAACTTGTCATCAAGTCTCTTAAGTGACCACACACTATCTCACTGTGACTGAAACGTAAACTCCAGTCTCTTTTCTCTATAACTTCTAAAAGTATCTATTCAAATAGTCTCCTCCCCATGTCACTCTAAGGTTTTCTCTAGCTCTTTTTTTTTTTTTTAATTAACAGTGAGATCTTGAATTTGAGGAAAACAAAGCCTGAAAAGGAGAGACCATCAGCTACATGATTTAAAGTAGTTTTGGGGGTGGGGTGGCACACTGGCATAGCCGGTAAAGCCACTGTCTGTGACACTGGCATCCCGGGGCTCCACTTCCAGTCCAGCTCTCTGCTGATGATCTGGGGGAAAGCAGCAGAACATGGCTCGAGTGTTTGGGTCCCTGCACCAAGAGAAAGCTCCTAGCTTCTGGCTTTGGCTTAACTCAACCCTGCTACTGTCATCTGGGGTACTGAACCAACTGAAGATCCTCTCCCTCTCCCTGTGTGTCTCTGACTATGTTTCTTCTCTGTAACTCTGACTTTCAAAATAAATAAACCAATCTAAAAAAAAAAAACCAGTTGTGAGGGCATTACTATGCCCCTTGGCGCTAAGATATATCTGGGTCTGTCTGGGTGGAATTCAGAACTCTGTGACACAACTGGTGTGCAAAGAGCTGATGTCACACAGCCTGTGTCCTGACTGGCAGAGGAGTTGAAGCTGGACCCTGGCTGGCTGTTCCCCACGCTGGGTGGAAGACTACACTTCTAACAGCGAACTCATCAACCTTGAATCTTAATCATTGGAATTTTAACAATTTCCAATAAGATGTCCTGTTTCCTGGAGTCGGTTTCAATTGTAGTCATCATGTACTTCCGGCTCGCATCCAGCCATGAGTTTTCCCGTAGTAAGTATGCTCTCTCCTCCTACTCTCTCCAGCTCACTTTTTCCTAAGCCTGCAAGAGTAAACCAAATGAGGGTTCCAAACCACAACCAGTAACATGGGATACTTAGGACTTGTGGGAGTGATGGAGTTTGTTGATGACCATGGAAAGCTTTTTACCCCTAAGATATGCATTTTTGGCAAAATGAATGTATTCTCAGGACTGTCAGGCAGGAACATTTTGACACAGATCTTCCCATGGGACATTTCTGAGCCTGACACACGGTGGAGGCTGAGCTTTGCTCCTGACATTGGACACAGCTCAGGGGCCCAAGTTTGCAGGCAGTAAAGCCACTAGGGCCAGAGCCGGCCTGCTTGTTAGTCATCTATCTTTAAAGATTATTTGTTTTCAAAGTTGATGTCAGAGGGACACACACACACACACGCACGCACCCCCTCACATCCATTGATTCATTCCCCCGATGGCCCCAACAACCAGCCCTGGCCAGGCCACAGCTAGGAGCCAGGAGTTTCACCCAGGCCTCCCCCTTGAATGGCAGGGGCCCAAACAACTGAGCTGGATGAACTGTTTTTCCAAAGCCATTAGCAGGGAGCTGGATCAGCAGTGGTGTAACCAAGGCACAAACTGGTGACCACCTAGGATGCCAACCTTACAGGCAGTGCGTTTATCGGCCATACCACCATGCTGCCCCCTGCCATGTCTAGTCAGAATCCCTGTCCTACCTGTTGTCTCTCCAGGTCTCCTTCCTACATTTTGCCATGTAGCCCCATTTCATCCACAAATAAACTGCCTATCAAGCTCTGGGTCACAAGTGGCTCCTTGGAAAAGGGTCTGGGTTTGGATCTGTTCCTTCTCTGCTGAGGTGATGGCAGCTGTGGGAGAGGGGGGCCGCTGTTACTGCCCGTGCACCCCTCTGCTTAGGTGGGACAACGGGCTTCGACCTGAGGACGGTGATCATGCTCATCATTGCATGCAGCATCTTGTTGGCCATCATCACGCTGGTAGGGGTTGTCCTCTGTCTCTACTTCAAGGTGTCCAACGCACTGAGGTGAGTCACGTGGTGAGGGTGGAACGTGCGCCCTCCCCTGGGCCCTGAGCCCTGAGCCTGAGCAGGGTCTCTGCTGGCTGCTGTGCCCCCTCCTAGGGTGAGCTCAAGGTTGGGACAGCTGAGGCGATACCTGGGATCTAGGCTCAGTTTCCGTCCTGGGCCCGAGCTGTGAGCTCAGTCCAGAGGCTGTCCCCAACCTGGGGCTGAGGGTCAGCGCAGCCTTGCTGTCACTGGCCCTCAGCGAGGTATGTCAGGTGTTGAGCTAGGCCCTGTCCTGGGTGAGGAAGCCTGAACTGTCCCCGGGGGACAGTGTGGGAATGGTCATTTGCTGCCTGTTTCTGCAGGGGGCGTGGGGACTGCCCTCCCACCGCAGTGGGAACTATCAGGGGGTTCCCTTGCTCGTGGCCAGTGGCCTAGGGGACACTGAGGCAGACCTGTAAGGACAGACAGTGCCCTGTAGAGTCTATGGGGAGCAGGTCAGATAAGAGATGTTCAAGATTATGCGACGTGGGGTGTCAGAGCAGTTGTGTCCCGTGGTAGGGAGTCAGGGGATGACACTGGGGGCCCAGGGCAGAGCCAGTCACAGCCCCTTCCCACCAGCCTGTGTCCCAAGGGGCTGCCGGCACAATGGGCAGACCTGGCTGGTGGTCCTTCTCCTTCGTGCTTGTAACCCGAGTTTCCTTGCACAGCCATCGTAAGAAAGAAGGGAAGTAGAGAGGATTTGGCACAGCAGCAGAGAGCTTTACCAGGGCCGGTGTCGCCTGTTTGGTAGGCTCAAGTCCCGACCTCTCCCTGATCTCCTGACAGTCGTCACAGAGCCAGTGGGAAGGCAAGAGCTGACCCTGTACTTTGTGCTTGTCTTTCTCAAGAGATGCAAAGGATCCTTGCCTGTGTTCCAGTGGTTACCTAGGCAGGGTCTCCCAGGACCGGGTCATCCCGGTCAAAGCCGTCGCCATGGATTCCTGCCGTAACCTCCCGTGCTGTGATGACTGTAACATGTGTACAGATGTTGATCCCCTCCCACCTTGCTGCTGTGGCACAAATGAGGGACTCTGATTCGGGCGTGGTGAGCACTAAAATCTTCCATGAACAATATTTCCTTCTTATTAGAATGTTTTACTATTCAATCATGTTCTATAGTAGTTACATTACACAATTTCTGTACAATGCTATTTTATGTACTGTTGAATAAATGTACGCTGTTAAAACAACCCTGTCTGTCTACTATTTTTTTAAAAGATTTATTCATTTTATTAAGGCCAGATATACACAGAGGAGGAGAGACAGAGAGGAAGATCTTCCATCCGATGATTCACTCCCCAAGTGAGCCGCAACGGGCCGGTGCTGCGCCAAGCCGAAGCTGGGAACCTGGAACCTCTTCCGGGTCTCCCACGCGGGTGCAGTGTCCCAATGCACTGGGCCGTCCTCAACTGCTTTCCCAGGCCACAAGCAGGGAGCTGGATGGGAAGTGGAGCTGCCGGGATTAGAACCGGCGCCCATATGGGATCCCGGGGCTTTCAAGGCGAGGACTTGAGCCGCTAGGCCACGCCGCCGGGCCTCTGTCTGCTATTTTTATTCACTACAGATATTTCTGTTTCAGTGTATGCATTGCCCACTAGGACTGGGGACAAGGCATTGGGAACATTATCCTGCACTGAGAAGGAGAGGGAGGGAGGGAGGAGCCTGCAGCTCATCTGCAAGCCCAGAAGGGAAATCCGGGTTGGTCTCGGGGCGTTTCCCACCCTGTGAGCCCCATCCTGGTTGATCTTGGGGGGTGGGGGGTTGTTTCTCGCCCTATGAGCCCCAGCTGCCCACCTGGCTGGAGCAGAGCCCAGAACTCTTTCAGGCTTCCTTCCTTCCCACCCAGCGCCTCCCCTGCAGACCACCATGCTGCACTGTCCTGAAGGGGGCGCCATTGGCCAGGCAGGCTGAGGTGTGGCAGGCAGGAGGCTCTGGGTGGATGTTGTGTGACCAGCATCCTGGTGGGGTTGAATTCAGCATCTGTGAGACCTTGTAGGAAACCTGTGACTCCTCTGTCCTCCTCCCTACCCCGCCTTCACACTGACGTGGATTTGTGCTGGTTTGGCTGTCAGTGTCTTCCTCTGTCACAGCAAGGTAGCCTCGCGAGGCCAAAGCCCAGGTCCTGTTGACCACGGCGTGGGCAGTACCTCTGCTCCCCAGGCTACTGTTTTCTGCTCCTTCCATTGAAGCTGCTGGAACACGCGCTTGCTCCTCCTGGTGCCAGCATGGACACCAGCGTTGCTTTCCCTCCGATTAGAGCATGGTGCCTGTGGCCTCCCGTGCACCTGCTGCGGCCTCCCAGGGCAAAATTGGACAGAAATTCCTGCAGGGGAACCTGCACCTGCACCTTCGTTCCCTTCTCCCCACCCCCAGGTCAGTACCTGGCAGGATACCTGAGTGACCCAGCCAGACCCAGAGCTACCCCAGTGCCAGGCCACCCCCTCCTGCTGCTGATCCTTCTGTTCTCAGGCAAGGTGGTGGGCCTAGGAAGTCACGGTTGTCACCTTCAGGATGTGGCCATGCAGACCAAGGCTCAGATGCACATCCGTTGCCTGAGGGATTTCCCAGGACCCTGTTGTGGGCCGGCTGCTAGGGGTGCCTGGAAGAGCTGTGACTGGGCCCGACTGCAGCCCTTCTGGAAGGAGTCAGGTGCCCAGGCTCTGGCGGTTGGTGTTGCTGGTCACATTCCAGCCTTCCAGCTGCTCTGTTCTCATGGAAATGGGCAGCTGTGTGACTGGAGCTGACGGGCGTCCATGGATATGGCCAGGCATCTTATCCATCCAGATAGCCAGAAGAAACAGAGAAGTATAAAAGCCCGTTGACCTCAGGGCTGCTCAGTCTATACAGCGATGGAGGTGGTGGGGCGGCTGTTGGTGCTGGCCCTGGTGGTTGCCCTGTGTTCAGCACAGTTGAATTCTACAGAGGCTGAAGGTAAGACCAGTGTTCTCCACCCAGGTAGGGAGGACTCCTTTGCAAAAGGTCTCTTCTAGTAACTGCAGGCTTCTGTAGTGGCTGTTGGCCACAGGGTACAGAAGAGCTTGTTGTAATGCTCTTTGGAGTATTTAGAATTAATACACATTTTACGCAAGCCCATCTGACAGTGTAAGAGTGTGCTTCAAGAAGTTCGTGGAAATGGAATTAAAAAAATGTTGATTTCAGTGTACAAAATTCTATCAAAAGGCGGGTCTTGAGTTTGTTCAGGGGAAATGGAAAAACGCAATGCATGGATTTCAAAATTTTTTGCCACCAAAAAATCCATTTGCACGGATTTTTGCAAATACTCTTGTACATAAAAATATGTTACAAGCACACAGAATTTTGTTGGATATTTTCATTCCTAAGAGTTTATTTTTAGGGTATCATCATTGTACACATATATGGGCACAAGGATGTGCGCTTTCATGGTTGCTCAAGAGAGCAGAACTTTCCATCAGTTATTGCCACAGAGTAAATCTATACAAGTAAATATTCTTTAGCAACTTAAAACATGATATTGGTCTATTAAAAACATTTCCAGGATCTACATGAATGACAGACACTATCTAGAGGTCCACTTCTGATCTAGCTCCCTACTAATGTCCTGAGAAAAGTAAAAGATGGCCAAGTGCTTGGGGCCCTGCCGTCCATGTGGGAAAGTCAGATGAAACTCGTAGCTTCTGCTTGGTTCTGCCCTGATGGTGGTGGTGGTCATCAGGGGGCATGAACCAGTTAACAGAGCTCTCTTTCGGTTTCTCTTCTCTCTGTAACTCAAACTTTAAAACAAAGAAAGGTTAAATAAATGAAAACCCTATCTAAATTTTGTACCATATGACAGTGTTTAATATTTAAGATGTGCATATTGATATGTTCAGGAAATTTTGAACTAAAAAGCAAAGGAAGAAATCTGTAGGGTTTACAGTAGGTTTTCCACGATTATTGGTTCTGGGTGGATGAGGCTAAGGACAATATTTTTTTCATTGTTATTCCCAATATTTTATTAAAAATCGGTATTGGTAACTATTTTAGGGTAAAAATAAGAGACAATTTTAGTATAAGGATATTGTTACTTATCAATCACTGATGAAAAAGAAATTGAAAAACTTTGTTCCTACATAGATTTTTGATCAGTCTTTTTGCAAAACGTGTATTCTGATTCCATTTTCATTTGAGGTCTTTATTTATTTGTTTATTTATTTTAATGGCAGATTTTACAGAGAGAGAAGGAGAACTAGAAGAGGTCTTCCATCTGGTGGTTCACTCCCCAAATGGCTACAGACAGCTAGAGCTAAGCTGATCCGAAGCTGGGAGCCACGAGCTTTTTCTAGGTCTCCCACATGGGTGCAGGGGCCCAAGGATTTGAGCCATCCTCTTCTGCTTCCCAGACTGCAAGAAGGGAGCTGGATCCGAAGGGAAGCAACCAGTGCCCTTATGGGTTGCCAGTACTGCAGGTGGAGGATTAGCCTGATAGGCTACTGTGCTGGCTCCAGGTTCTTTGTCTTTTAATTATTTATTTTTAAGAACTCTTATATATAATTGATGTGAAGCTTTCTCTTAAAACCACCTTCCTTCAAGCTTCAGTATATTTTCTTCTCCTATGCATTGCATGTAACGAAACCACAAATACTTTCCTTCCAAAGGTGTAGAGAAGAGGGAAGTCAAGGGCTGTGGCTTATTTTGAATTGAGCAAAGTATCATTCACAATCCTTTGCTTGCATCTTGAATGAATATTACATGTGGGAGGTAAAGTCCCACCCCTGGGGGAGAGGCAGAGGCTGCCCATTTTCCTCAACTCAGCCTGTGGTCTTTACCAGGCAGGTCCAGCTGCAGGGCCAGCCTGGCAGGTAGCAATGCTGGACAGAACCACAGAACTATGATCTTGAATCTCAATTCCAACGAAGACTGCATTTGGACCATAGAAAAACCACACAACCAAAGTGTCAGAATCATCTTTTCCCACATCCAGTGAGTACAAGCTTCAATTTCCTATTGGTGGTGGTTGGACTCGACACACTGGTCTTGGTTTCTGGGGAGAGGGGACTCTGCGGGAAGAACGTAGCTGCTGCTAGAGGTGGCTGTGACACCTGTGACCACAATGACAGATTTTGGACTAGAGATTTCATCTTTTTCTGGTACTATTGCTAGTGCATAGCCACTGATGATGATTTTCAGTGCAGTGCTGGCTCAAAGACATTGCATGAGGTCAGTGTTAGGATTGTAGGCAAGGGATATGAAGTACTTGCTGAAATCATTAAGGAGAGAATGGAATGACTAGGATTAGTATCTAGCTGGTCCAGTTCCATTTTCTGGGTCTTAAAACATGATTCCAAGCTTTGGTGTGTGTTAAAGTCAACAGGGTACACAGCTCTCTGCAGTTAGACCGCAGTTTCTGGGGGCACAACTCATTAGTATATTTCTATTTTATAAATTTTATTTTGAAGTAAGTATACATACTTGAGCGTTTTTTTTTTTTTTTTTCTGAAGTGCCCAGACAACCCCAGTGTGAGGCCAAGCTGAGAACAAGGCCTTGTGCTACCAACCCTTAGGGTTCCTAAGATTTTCCCCTGTTAATCCTCTAACAGCGGTGGGTGCAATCTAACTCCTGTTCAGTCAGCAAGAAAGCCCAGGGAAGTCATTAAGGGACCCAGGACTGCTAAGCAGCGAAAGTGAGAGAGGAATTGGACCCAAGCACGGTGGCCCGAATCCCTCCCTCATGCCACAGCCTGTAGAAGCATGTGGGGGTGCTTGTAGAGGCACAATTGGTGGGCCCCAGAGTCTCTCCATCGTATTTAGATGGGATACATGGGGCTTGAGAAACAAACTCTCATGAGACACTGTGACCGCAGGTCCAGGATCCACACTTTGAGAACATGGACTCCACCACTGAGGCTGTATCTACTTTCCTTTATACCTTGATGCCTCAAGGGATAAAGGGTTCTCCCACATTTCCTGGGGGCGATTGAGCTATTAAGAAACCTACACATGTGGCTGTGGAGGAAGAGAGAGAGAGAGAGAAGAGTGTGAGAAGAACAGGGGTAGAGGGAAAGTAGCCTTAATGTGTATTGGGCACTTTCTGTATGCCATGTCTGTGGAAGACGCACCATGTTCAGGATGTCTGCTCCACAGGAGTGACGTGTAGACTGCTATTGCCATCTCACAGCAAAGAAAGCTGAGGTCAAGAAGAATTAATCCTTTTTTTCCCCAAAGTTACGCAACAGGTACATAATCAAGGTGAAAGGAGAACTTTGGTTTCCCTATGCTTGCCATGTGTGTCTCTACACACTGATATCTGTATATATATGTGTGTGTGTACGAGATATATTTAGATATATCTCAGTGAAATGTTTATTTTGAAATAAGCAGACACACCCAAGTATGTCTAAGTACAAAGGGAACATCAACAATTTCCTGGAGAATGGAGTGAAAAGGTCATGCTCATCTTCCACCCACTTTAAAAAAAAATTTTAAGTTCTGAATTTTATTGTACACTTCTGTGTAGTCTGGGATTCCCCTGCAGACCCTTCTTACTAAATTACCTGGAGTGTATGTCCTCTGCGAGCATTTGGAGCGATAAGGACAAGGAGTCAGAACTGGAACTCTCCTTCAGAAGGAGGGAGCAGTGCTATGAGGGCAAAGGCTTGCTTTGTCTTTTTTTTTTTAATTCATTGATTACATTGTATTATGTGATACAGTTTCGTTGGAACTGGGAATCACCCCACCCCTCTCCCCACTCTCCCCCCATGTGGAATATTCCACCTTGTTGCATATCCACTGATCAAGTACTGTTGAAATTCCCTCTTTGCAAGCATAAACTAAACATAGAGTCCAACATCTTATAGTCCAGTATAGTTCCTCAGCTTCTTGGGGAGACCCTGTCTGGTCCGAGGGCAGAACCATCAGATTATCAACCCGATCAATTAAAGGCTCCAGCATACCCTCAGCAACAATTAACTTCGTTGTGTAATTAATAGTTATAGTTCTGAGTAACCAATATGTTAAAAACAATTGTGATTTCTTAACCATCTTCAGTTTTAGTTTATACACAACATATAATATACATAAAATAACATGTTTTACATAACATCATAGCCTCTTAAATTAACGCAAACATGTCTTGAGAAAGTGGCCATGGAAGAACAATCACTTCCCTTCTCAACAGCCTTGGATATCAAGTGTCAGTGAGGAGCAAAGATGACTCTCCACTGGGGGGAACAGGAGTGATGGGACCAAGCCTGGAGGCCACCAGGAATCTGTTACAGAGACATGATTGGTTTGGTATGAGTCAAAGGCAAACCAGTTTCCCTCCCTGAGCCTGCTAAGGCTGATGGTTTGTGGTTTGGTGTGAAAGATGAGGATAGTGGCAAGGTTTCAATGCCAATGGAAGTGTCGCTGCTCTGCAACTTGCAATGGCACTGTGAGCAGAGGACTGGGCTGTGTTAATTCTCCCTTGCCTGGTGACTTATCCTTAGCCACAGATGTGTTCTGTTCACAGGCTGGATCCATATGCAAGCTGTGAAATTGAAAACATTAAAGTTTTTGATGGATCTTCTACAAATGGGTCTCTGTTGGGGACAGTCTGCAGCAAACACGACTATGTTCCTGTGTTTGAGTCATCAGCAGATACACTGACGTATCAGATAGTCACCGGCTCCACAACAGTGCCAAGAAGTGTCTTTGTCTTGTACTACTACGTCTCTCCTGACACTTGTGAGTCCTCCTTTACACAACCTTGACCCAAAGCTCCTGCAGACAGGTTACACACTCTCCTGAATGGGCTGGGGGTGGGGGAAGATTGGGGTATTGAATCTGAATCTGCTCCCTTTGGGGTTCTTTCATGTGGGAGAATCATCCTTCTCTAACTGGATTGCGGGTAGGAGTCATGGGCAGAGCTTATGACATCATAGATTCTACCGCCTGTCCCAGAGATTCCAGTTCACTGGGAGTTCTGGGAGAAGCCCGGGGGCTGCTCTGCTGCCCAGTTCTCAGGTGAGACAGAGGAGAGTGGGTCTGGGTCAGATGGGCGGCAGGTCGAAGGGCACTACATTAGAGCCACACATCCCACCTACTTCTTCATAACCCTTTGGACTTTTGCACAAACTCCTCAGAGTCTGGTTCACTAGAGCTGGTTTGGGGCTGTATGGTTTCACCTTCATGATTACAAGCCTCTGGTTACCCTGCAGACACTAATGAGCAAATGCTCAGAAATGTTGATCTGACTTGTCAGATGTTACACAATTCTGCACTCACAGCACCCACACCTACCCCTTTATGACCCAAGCAAGATGTCAAGGACAACTGGGGTGGACTCATGAGGACAACTCCACTGTGGTTTTCCTTTCAAGGTCAAGAGCTGGGCATGTCACTCTTGTGCTTGAGACTTCGATTTCTCCGTGCCAACAAATAAACACAGCAGAGCACTCAAGGTTTTCCCACGTCATAGCCTGAGAAAGCCACCTG
The DNA here is from genome assembly GCF_030435755.1 of Ochotona princeps. Lineage (NCBI taxonomy): Eukaryota > Metazoa > Chordata > Mammalia > Lagomorpha > Ochotonidae > Ochotona > Ochotona princeps. The sequence continues at coordinate 63,018,591 of NC_080844.1, read as the reverse complement.
TTCAAACATTCATGCTATGTTTCAGCCAGTCTAAACCATGTCACATCTCCCCAATAAGAGACTTTACTTTTCTTTCCCCTTGCTTGCTAATGTGCTTATGGGGGAGGTAGAGACCATGAAGATTCTTGAAGCTACCTTCACCTGACTTGAGCTTTGAATGGTAGTATGAGGAAGGCAGACAGAGGTGGGTATCAAGGGAGGTGGACTCATTTCTGCGGGAGCCCATAGCCTGATGGAAATAAAGGGTGGCTGGAACCACAGGTCACATCCTAGTGGCCCAGGAGATTGGCAAGCTCGGCTGGACCTAAGTGAAGAAGAGCCTTCAGTGCTAGTTCTGAGAGTGAACTTTTTTTCTTTTGTTTTTAAAGATGTATTTATTTTCATTAGAAAGGCAGATTTACATAGAGAAAGAAAGATCTTCCATCTGCTGGTTCACACCCCAAATGGCTGCAGTGGCCAGAGCTGAGCCAATCTGAAGCCAGGAGCCAGGAGCTTCTTCTGGGTCTCTCATGTGAGCGCAGGGTCCCAAGGCTCTGGGCCATCCTCTGCTGCTTTCCCAGTAAGGATGTGGAGCAGCGGGACTTGAACTGGTGCCCACGTGGGACGCTGTCACTTGCAGGTGGAGGATTAGCCAGTTGAGCCATTGTTCAGGGCCCTGGACATTATTTCCTGTGGCTCAGCTTGGTCATTGATAATGCTATCAATGTAATATGTTTCATTGAAACATTCACTCTGGGTCCTGCACCGATAGGCAGAAAGTCCAGTATAAAAAAGAAGGAAAACTCCATTCAGTGCATGACCCATGGGAAAGACAGAGGTGGAACATTGTCCAGGGAGGCACTTGAAGGTCCAGACTCAACTTGGAGACTAGGCCAAGTCTCTCATTTTGCTGCACACTCTTGGCCATGTGTATGTTCATTTCAGCTATTCCAGATTGTGGCGGGTACCTGGATGCTTTGGAGGGATCATTTACCAGCCCCAATTACCCAAAACCCCATCCAGAGCTGACATACTGCGTGTGGCATATCCAAGCGGACGAAGGTTACAAGATAAAGTTAAGCTTCAATGACATTTTGTAAGTGTTGTGGCTGCTTTCTGTGGGAGTAACTGCACTGGCAAAGCCTCAGCTTTATCATCAAGCACCTGAGAGCCAGGGTTCTTCTAAAATTCACAGAAGAGGTGTATTAAGCAAAAAGTGGGCACAGGTTTCAAAATTGTTTTTGCGTTAACACAAACGTACCTGAATTTTAATTCCATTTTCCACAAACCTTTTGAAGTATCTTTATGCCATGCAGGGATAAATGCTTCGAGGTTTAAGAGCTGGGTGGCTGGGGTTATAGAAAGCAGCAGTGACTTGGTTTGAAGAGCCCGTTCATCTGCATCCCTCATTCACAGCCTGGAGATAGATGACAACTGCAGGTTTGATTTCATCGCCGTCTATGATGGCTCCTCCACCAATTCTGGCCTGATTGACAAAGTCTGTGGTCGTGGGAAGCCCACCTTCGAGTCCTCAACAGGCTCCTTGACTGTTGTGCTGTCTACCGATTACGCCAACTCCTACTGGGGCTTTTCTGCTTCCTACACTTCAGTCTATACAGAAAATGTCAACACTAGTAAGTTGTACTCTGTGTTGCTTGAATGTTTGGAGCTCATGGATGATTGTGTGTACAGAAATGGCACCTTAGTTTTTAGTCTGCCTGCACATGGCTGGCAGATACATTTGACAATGAATGCAGAGTCTAGAGTTTGAAATTCAGATTTGTGTGCTGTTCAACCCAGGAGTTTTAGTCAATGGAAAGATATTTCTCTGGAAAATGTGGACTGTTTAATGCTTCCTATATAGAAGCAATTATAAGTAGAGGCTTAAAGATTGTAGCACCAGTAAAGTGACCATGTACGTTGGAAAAGGTGAATTATCTGCACGTGTAGCCCCTTCAGGATCCGACTTGTACTTGCCATAACTGTAACTATCCTCCTTTTCGTTTCCCTGACAGCATCATTGACTTGCTCTTCTGACAAGATGAGAGTCATCCTAAACAAATCCTACCTAGCATCTTTTAACTATCATGAGAATAACGTACAAATAAACGACCCCACCTGTAGACCAAGAGTATCGAATGTCGTGGAATTTTCTATCCCTCTTGGTGGATGTGGCACAATCAGACAGGTGAAGTAGAATGCTGGCCACTGGCTTTTCTTGATGTCAAATACGCGATAGGTATGCAGTTGGGATGAGCTTGCTGGATGCTTTCACAAACCAGTCTCAGCTCTTAGTGGCTGGACACGTGACAAGCATGTGCAGAAATGAGCATCTGCTTGCTCCCATACAATTGCCAGATTCTTGCTTTCATTTTTCATTTTAGGGTAACTGGAAGGTGTATATCTTTTCTGAAAGATAAAGAGCTCTGAGAACTCGCTGGAGAGAGTTGGAGCATCTATACTTTATGGGTTTTTGAGTCTTGTAACATTTGTGCAGGAAGTGCTTGCTTGCCGTACGTGCTAAAACTCTGTTGAGTTTTTGCTTGCCCTCTGCCTTTTAAAAAAAGAAGGTGATACTTGTGTTGTTGATATGAAAGACATTCTTGTGAAGTCATGACCTGTAGACCTCAGACATTTCAGCCTGTGGATTCTATTAGCGTACATACACACTGAGGATGCCTCACTTCTCACTGGGGAGATCAAGCAACCGTCTAGTTGAAAAGAAAGGATTCTATTTTGGAAGAATTGATAGTAAAAGACATGAACCTTTTTAATGATACTTTTTTTGGCTAAAAATGAGCACATGGGCTTGCTGACACTGTGAATCTTGAGGGAACACCACCTAGGTGCACCTGTTGATACCCTCTGTCTCTATTCCCTTTGGGAGCTGCCCCATCAGCACACGAAGTGCTCCTTAATGGAGCATACACAACATTGTAGGATTCTACATCTTTCCGGAACTGGAGATTCACATTCAAACTGACTTTAACTGATTATGTCCAGTTTCAGTTGCCAGTCTCCCCAGTGCCGCTGCACTCCTCATGTCACACTTCTTTCCTTCTTCCAGAGTGTCCTCAGTGGAACCGATTGCAGGTGCAAACTATTCTGACATAAACTAGTCATGTCTTATGATCGGGAAAATACATCTATGCACAAGTGTTTGACTCATCTGTGCTCTAACATATTACTGGGCTTGAAGTACAAAGTGTGAATTCTATCTTGTTCTGTAGGTGGAAGATCAGACCATTACCTACACCAACGTCATCACCTTTATCGTGTCCCCGACTTCCGAGGTCATCACCCGCCAGAAGCATCTCCAGATCATCGTCAAGTGTGAAATGGAGCACAACTCCACTGTGGAGGTTATGTACATCACGGAAGATGATGTCATACAAAATCAGAACACCCTGGGCAGATATAACACAAGCATGGCTCTTTTTGAATCCAGCTCATTTGAGCGACCTATAAGCGAATCCCCGTATTATGTGGATTTGAACCAGACGTTGTATGTTCAAGTCAGTCTGCACACTCCAGACCCAAGTTTGGTGGTATTTCTTGATACCTGCAGAGCTGCTCCCACGTCCGACTTTGGCTCACCGACGTACGACTTAATTAAGAGTGGGTGCGTGTTGATGTGGTGGATGCCTGACAGTCCTCTCTGAGTACCAGTGATTGTAAAACTATGCTAATGTTCATGTGTGTATATAATGAACATCTGCATGGATATACACATTTGTTCTAGTACTACTGCCTCAGAATTGTACTTACCATCATCACTAGAAGATCCAGTCATTATGTTGCAATTAAATGACGATACAGCACGTTAAGCCATGTTGGGGAGGCTGGCATCCTGTATCCAGAGCACCAGTTTGAGTTCCTGGCTGCCCCGCTTCTGAGTCAGCTTCTTGTTAATGCACCTGGGAAGGCAGCTGATGATGATTCAAGTACCTGGGCCTCTACCACCCTTTTGGGGGAACCCAGATGCAGGTCCCGGCTCCTGGATTGATCTTGGCCCAACCCTAGTCATTGCGGCCATTTGCAGAGTGCACCAGTATATGGATGATCTCTTTCTCCATCTCTCTTTTCTGTCTCTCTCTCTCTCTCTCTCGTTATTCTGCCTTTCAAATAAATCTTGTAAGGAAAAAAATAGACTGAATTCCTGTGCAGCTTCTAACCACATCATATGTTGTGTTCCAGCTGTACTCGAGATGACACTTGCGAGGTGTATCCTTTATTGGCACATCACGGAAGGTTCCAGTTTAGCGCCTTTAAGTTCCTGAGGAGCCTGAGCTCGGTGTATCTGCAGTGCAAGGTGCTGATATGTGACAGCAGCGATGCCACGTCTCGCTGCAGCCAAGGCTGTGTCTCCAGACGGAAACGAGAAATCTCATCCTACAAGTGGAAGACTGATTCGGTCATAGGCCCCATCCGTCTGAGGAAAGATCGAAGTGCAGGTGGAAACTCAGGTAGGAAGAAAGCCATTTCATGATCTGGGAATACCTCGTGCCTCGTGAGATGCCCCTCAAACCCAGTTGTTCTTCAGCATGTCCAGCATGCCCAGTTAGAGATTTATAATAGAAGTTGTAACAAATAAGCCCTGCATTAAAAAAGGATTTATTTCTATTTGAAAATCAGAGTTACAGAGAGAGAGAGAAGGAGAGATAGGGGGAGGAATCTTCCTTCTGCTGGTTCATTCCCCAGGTGGCCACACTGGCCAGAGCTGGGCCGGTTGAAACCAGGAGCCAGGAGCTTCTTCCAGATCTCCCACGTGGGTGCAGGGGCCAACCATTCTCTGCTGCTTTTCCAGGCCATTAGCAAGGTGCTAGATTGGGAGTGTAGCTGTCAGGACTAGAACTGGTGCCTGTATGGGATGCCAGCACTGCAGGAGGAGACCTATAGCCTGCTACAGCACTAGTGGGCCCAGGCTACTCATTTTAAGCACAATTCATATGTGTTTCCACCATTTTGTAACACACACCCTAGTAATTCATTATGAGAATTTTCCCTTGTTCCTAAAAACCATAATTCTCTTTAGCTTCCTGTGTCCTCACTACAGGTGCTCGAACAAATAACTGAGTGCGAGGTTGTGTGTTTTAACTCCTACATCAGTAAAAGTAAAAATCAGCATCCCATTCAATTGCCCATTTGAACAATAAAGTTATGCTCTAAGCACAAAGATTCTGTTAACACAGGACTGTCCCACTTCTCTGAGATGGCCAGGTTTTCTGGATGAGAAGTGATGGCAAACACCCACAGAAAGTATGAAATGGAATATACATTCTGGGAATTTATCCAAGGTATAACCCAAGTGAGAGAGTCCAATGCCCTCTGTCTCTATGTTTAGCATGAACCAACAAGGTGTATGACTGTGTAGCTTGTACTTCTACAGCAAAAAACAAAATATAAATGAAAATTCATTTCAGTAACATTTCAAACGTATTTTGTAAAAGGCTTGCTTGGTGTATCTTCAGATATTAACTTTAAATTAGTGGGAACTGTGTGTTTGGAAGCCACTAGAGAAGTCTACATGTTGGACAAATATCCTCTCTTATTTCAAGGGAAACAGCCAGTCCTTTCCCATTGATCAGCCTTGTTATGGCAACTTTGGGAAATGGTGACTAGTGGAAGTTGAACTTGTATCCTGTTTGACTTTTATGCATTTATTTCACGTGTTTTTAATGTTACATCAAAGAGTCAAAGTAAGTCACCATCTGAATCAAGGAAATTTGAGCATAACTTAATTACAATATTTAATATTCATTCCTCCATATTATGTTAGAATTTCATAGTATACATTCATAGATGAGATTCATAGGTATGTAGTGCTATTATAAATGCAATAAACACTTTTGCAATGCTAATTCTTTTAAGTTATTTCTGAGGTGGTCATTTAGCAGTTAGGATGCTAGCTAAGAGAGCCTATCTCCTATCAGAGTGCCAGGGTTGAATACCCAGTACAGTGTTCTTGACTCCAGCTTCCTGCAAACGCAAGCTCCAGAGGCAGTGATGGCTTGGAAGCTGAGCTTCCCACATAGGAGCCCTGAATGGAATTTCCTGCTCCCAGATTTGATGCTGGCCTAGCCCTGGCTCCTGTAGGCACGCAAGAAAATTCTCCACTCATCCACCAAATCCATATTCATTTTACTTTCTGCTTCTCCAATACATTTTTTAAAAAATGGTTTTCATCTTGTTTCCAGTGACAGGACTTGTACATCAACCAGAGGCAGAAGGAACTCAGAACCTGCCGTTCGATAGCATGCACCTGTTTTCATTCTCCGTTCTTGCCCTGAACATAGTGATTGTAGCCACTGTCACAGCGAGGCATTTTATACATCGGCGGACGTACTACAGGTACCAGAAGCTGCCGGAATACTAACCAGTGAACTCAGCTCTATGTGAGATACGTTAATCCTGGTCGCCGAAGCAAATGAAGCCTCATGGCTACGAACACGAAGAACGAGCAAGCAAGGGCCTGCGATGCAGCACCCCGGCCTTTGTGTACCTGTGCTGCTGTGGTTCATTCTAGGAGGACTGGAATGAATGAGCACTGTGTCAAAATCTCATTTCAGGAACTAAAGATACCAGAATATTCCATGACTTGGCAACATCTCTTTTCATTAGCATAAAGTATTTCAACCAAATTGCAGGTGAAGAGGAAAAAATCCCATTATTTCTGTTTAAAAAAATAATGTTCAGATGCTTCTAATTTAAAAATTAAAAAAGATATAAAATTCAAGCAATAAAGAGCATGCATGCTACTTTCTGAGGCATCAGACATTATCATTTCTGAGACCAATGTGTGTGAGTGAGAGCCCAGGCTCCTGGCTGCATGGATGTCTTGCTGTTGGAGGGCCCCATATCAGCATGTCTCACCTGCCTCTTGGAAAGGGCTCTGAAGAGAATTACTGTTAAAAAGAGTTTTCTGCAGTTTCTGGGTTAGTGAGATTAAAGCAATACTTCTTTTCCCATTTGTCATCAAATGCCAACGCTAAAGAAATAGCCAACTTTGCTGTATACTTTCTCCCCCACTGTGGCTGAGCATTTGTTAAATTTCACTCATGCCGAACATTGTACCTAATGGTCTCAGGTGAGCAGCAGGACTGTTCCTGGGCACCTCGTGACCCACACATTCCAGCCTGGGCACCTCGTGACCCATACATTCTCGCATGCCCAAGGGACTCTTGCTTTACTTCCGATAGCAAGGAATGCACATAGGAAATATTGCAATATGCATGTGGGAAAATGGAATTAAAAGAGAAGTTCACTTTGGTGCAAAGTTTTAAAAATTTATGTGTAATTTTTCATGGCAGGCACTTCCCATGACTTGAAGTTGCTTGGACAGGATACTGGAGGGAAAACATAAGAAATGTGGTAATCTGCCACCACAGAGCCAGTCCTAGGACTCTGATTGGTGTTCTAGCCCCAAATCAAAGCAGCTCTTCCCAATTTCATTTACATATATATATATGTGTGTGTGTGTGTATGTATATGTGTATATGTATGTATATATGTATATGTATATATACCTTCACATATATGTGTGTGTGTGTGTGTGTGTGTGTGTGTGTATGTTTGAATGGCAGAGTTAGAGAGAGAGAGAGCAAGCGCAACTTTCCATCTGCCGGTTCACTCCTCAAATGGCTGCAGGAGCCAGGACTGGGCCAAGCAGAAACCAGAAGCCTGAAACTCCATCTGGATCTGCCATGTGGGTGGCAGGGGTCCAATTACTTGGTTGCACAACAGTCACATTTCACCAATTCTTGTGGATGAGCAGGGGACTTGAGCACAATAAGTAACACCATTGTATTTGAACCCGGGCAGTTAGCTGTTGGTGATGGGCAGGTTTGTATGAAACTGACATGTATCCCCCAGAGACCCCCAGAGACCTCTCCTAGTGTCATCTGTCAGGTCTTCTTCTCTCAGGGTCAACTCCCAGCATCTGCCTAACACTGCCATTCTCCCGGAGCACCAGGCAATCCTGTAGTCTTATCTGTGCACACCAGAACAAAGCCTTGGAGATGGGAACATACATACAGCTACTGGATGACATTCAACAAACAGAAATCTGACCACACTCAAGTCTTTGTCTAAAGATAACTTGGAGGGTGCTGAGTACAGCACAGGGAGCAGATGCACCTGGACCTTGCCATTGTGTTTTCACCTCTCTTGTCTGCATGTCCCCTCCCACCCCACATCAGCAAAGCTAGGGTTCCATCTGTTTCTGATGAAACAAAACAATCCAGGTTGTTTTGGTGAAAAAAATGACAGGTGTGAATCAAAGTACCTATTATGAAGAGAGAGAGAGATGTAACGGCCTTCTGACTGGTGCTAGGTCTATTTTTTGTAAGACCCTAAGCAGGTTCTGAAAATAAATTTGCAGGGCTGGTGTTTTGGCATAATGGGTTAAGCTGTTGCCTGTGATGCCAGCATCCCACATGAGCATTGGTTTGAGGCCCATGTGCCCCATTTCCAAATCCAGCTTCCTGCTAATGTGCCTGGGAAAGCAATGGAGGATGACCCAAGTACTTGGGACTCTGCACCCACATGGGAGACCCATAAGAAACTCCTGGCTCCTGGCTTTAGCCTGGCCCAGCCTTGGCCATTTCTAAGAGTTAATAAGCAAATAGAAGATTCTCTCTCTCTCTCTCTCTCTCTCTCTCTCTCTCTTTCTTCCTTTCAAATAAAATGAAAATAGATCTTAAAGAATAGAAATGATATCGCATCTCCTTCAAGAAACAGAGATCTGCTTATCAGCATGTGGACAATGAGTCAAACTTTATAAACAACGTTTAGACTGACATTGCCATGTGGAGAGATAGCCTGGTTTTTTAGCTTGCAAAGAAACTGCCTTAGAAGTTTAGCAACCAGGGGAGATTTATTTAGTAATAAACACAGATAAGCAATTCTTGCCAACTGTTTGTTGCGCCTGTGTCCTGACAAGGATAACGTCTGATTCATGAAACAAGTGCACTTTGCTTTTTAATTCCTAAGAGATTCCAGTGGAAACTGAAGAATTCACACAAATCGATGGCTCTGCCCAGGTGCTCTGGGTATCCCCAGAGGCCCCACCAGCTGGTAGTGTTCATCCTGTGCTTGCTTGGCCTCCATGGGGCCTGCCTCTTTCCTACGCTGCCCTACACAGCCCTGGGAGCAACGAGCAGAGGGGTCCCCAGCTTGACACACGGCGACCTTGCACTGTAGGTAGACCATGTCATAGCTGTCAAGAAAGCTGAAGGCATTGAACTTGAACTGCACCATGTTCTTCTGGCGGGAGGGAAGGATGGCATAGGAATTGTCTTTGATGCACCTGATCAGGAGAAAAACCAAGGATCAAAACCATTAATGTAAAGCTTGGTAGGAATTCACTCTGACCCAAGGAATCAGCTTTAGAATCAGTCCTTAGAATTCCAGATGGAATTCTTCCCACAACCACAACCAACCTTTTCTTTCTTTTTTTAAAATACATTTTTAAAAGATTTATTCATTTGTATTGGAAAATCAGATAGACAGAGAGAAGGAGAGACAGAGAGGAAGATCTTCTGTCTGCTGGTTCATTTCCCAAGTGGCCACAACAGCGGAAGCTGAGCTGATTCAAAGCCAACAGCCTGGAGCCTTTTTCTGGGTCTCCAATGCAGGTACAGGGTTTCAAGGCTTTGGACCATCCTGTATTGCTTTCCCAGGCCACAAACAGGGAGCTGGACAGGAAGTGGGGCCACTGGGACTCAAACCAGTGCCCATATGGGATCCTGGCACATGAAAGGTTAGGACTTTAGCCGCTAGGCTACTGTGCCAGGCCCACTTTCTTTAAGATTTATTTATCTATTTGAAAGTCAGAATTACAAAAACGGTAGAGGGCAAGAGAGGTTTTCCCATCTGCTAGTTCACTTCCCAGACAGCCTCCTTGGCCAGGTTCAGGTGCTCCAGAACTACGAAGAGATCTCCCACACACATGTAAGGACCCAGGCACTGTGATGGAACTTTCTGAAAATGAGCTCAGATTATTTAAATCTGTATACTGAGGCAACCACCCAAAAAGTTAAGGAAAGAAACAGAAATGATACATCAAGAGAAAATGAAATGAGATTGTATAAAATGCTCAATTAAAACCAAAGGTGGGACAGGATGGGAGGCAGAATACATGAACCAAATTGAGAAGGGTAGAGTCTAATCCAACTATATCAATAATTATGTTAAATGGGAGTGGTCTAAATACATTAATTAAACTCAGATTAAGTTGGAAACATAAGATCCAATCACATGTTGCTTATCAAAATATTGTCTACCAAAAAAGAGAGATCATTTTAAAGACATAGGTAAACTAGAAGAGATAAAGATACACTCTATTAATACTAATCAGAAGAAAGTGAAAACCGTATACTAATTTAAAGACAAAACCAATTTCACTGCAAATAATTATCAGGGATGAAGTGGGACTTTACACATTACAAAGAGGCCAATCTTCCAAGAAGATATAGCAGTCCTTAACCTATATGTACTGAACAACAGAGCATCAAAGACATGAGGCAATACAGATAATTGCACTAGAAATCAATAAACTCAGTATTACATTTTGATACTTCAATATATCTTTACCATGGTAATGGTAAATGGATATTGGCAAATTATTTACCAATAATTGACAGAACCAGCAGGAAGAAACTCAGTAAGGATATGGAAGACCTAATGTGTGCTATCATTGCACTCAACCTAACTGGCACCTATAGGACGCTCTATCTAACAGCGTTCTTCTGGAGTCCCCATGGAACATTCATAAAGACAGATGACATCTGGGCCATAAGCAACACCTTAACATGTTTAAAAGAGCAGAAGCTATCCACCACACACCCCCACTTCACAAAGGAATCACGCTAGACACCAAATGCAGGACGATTGTTGTCAAATTGTTGGACACTTGGAAATTAAACAACATACTTTCAAAAAAGAAAAGGAAACCCTATGGATCAAGAAAGAAATCATGAGAAAATCTGAACATACTTTAAACAAACTGAAAACAAATATACAGCATATCCAGATTTGTGGAATGCAGCTTTAGCTGTGCCTGCAAGGGGGGGAATTTTTACCATTGAGTGACTATAGTAGAAAAGAAGGATATAAACCAATAATGTAAGCTTCAAAAACTCCTGAAAGAGAGGAGATTAAGCTTAAAGCAAGCTGCATTGGTTGTTCAATTCTGCCATCCCACAGAGCTTCCATCCTTGATGTACCTGTAAGAACCCTGGGAAGGGAAGAGCTTTCTCATGCCGATTCTGTGTGGTCTGCAGCCACCTCTGGGGTCCTCTCAGGCCATGGCCCACACCCCCTGTGCCTTGTCCCTTCTCAACTATGGACATGGCCACTACAGTGTCTCTCACGAGCTCTAGACTGCCATAGCTACTTAGCTACATAGCCACTGCTCAGTAATGATGCATTTTTGCTCTTTTAGGACTGGTTGGCCACTGCCCATCCAGAATTGTTTCACCACTATTGGGGAGAAAGGCATTATAAAGGTAAAACCTTGCCAAAGTTCTAGCCTGGCAAAATATTTGGTTAAGCAAGAATCAAGATGGCGGAATAGAGTAAGGACACATTTAAATGGACGGAAAAACATTTTATCAGGATGAAGCAGAGAGGACAAATTCCAGGAAATAGGAAAGGACAGAACAATAGCAGAGGGGTACCTGGAGACTGACAGACACAGGAAAGCAGCGGATACAACGGTGTGGTGTTACAGTGACTGATACTCCAGCAGCATTCAGCTAATGGCGATCTGAACTCCACCAGCAGCTGGAACTCCACCAGCAACCAGGTGGGAAGGGACTTTCACTGGGAGCTTGGGAGGTGAGCCCAAACAAAGAACTGTCCTTCCTGCTGGTCTGTTTGATTTGACCAGCAGCAGAGACAGAGCAGCAGATCCCAGAGGGACAGTGCAAGAACAGGGTGGATTTCACAGCCCAGTCAGCCCCCTCGAGCTGAATTGGGTGCCATTTTGTGTAAGGAGGCAAAGGCAAGGGAAAGGACTGAGCATACGCTGAACTGGGAGTGAACTCATTTCTGACTCAGTGAACTGCAGCAACGTGGCATTCTACGGGTTCCACCCAGGACAGGTCTGGGTAGCCCTCAGATCTGACGGCCAGCAGATCAAGAACTCTAGTAGTGGTATGTCAGGTGCCATTTTGTACACTGTGGAAATAACTTTAGGACTGCAGGTGACAACAGTGAACTGCGCATGTGCTGAGCTCGGGAAAACTCACTGAGGTCCGTGGATAGCACCTGTTCTGCAGGAAAATAATACCGACTGTGGCATCGTACGGGTCAAAATAGGTCCATGTGGCACCCAGACCTAACGTCCAACAGGTTCCGACAAGATCAGTGCCACCAACAACCTAACTATATAAGACACCCGGTGTCTCACTAATCCTGGTACCTGCTCCAACCGGAAGTGGGATAAAGGATGAGGAGACAACAGTGCAGCCTCAGCACGGTATCACAGGAGGTAGAGACTGGTGAGCCAGGAGCTAGGGCTGTGGAGACCACGGTGGAAACCTAACATAAAAACCCAGACCTGGAACTTGCTGGAGGTTGTGGCACAAGTGGTTGCAAGCAAAGAGTTGTGTACCAACTGCAATAAGTAAAATCGCATTGTAGACCTGTGGGTGACAGAGCTTAGAAACCTGCCCCAAGGAGAAGACTCTGCTAGCCAGAAGTGCAATGGCCAAGAACAAAAGAAGAGACAAAAGCACAATGAATATTACTGAAGACTCCCCTGTAAAGGAGCAAAACCCTATGCCAACCTCAGAGTTAACTGAGAAGACATCGAGAAAATGGGGCACACAGAATTCATAAAACTCATTTTAAAGCTTCTGATCAACAATGAGAAACTCATGCAACAGTTCAAAGAATTTAAGGAAGCAATAAAGCAAATCAAGGCTGATATATCAGAAATTAGGAACACAGTAGAGCAAATTAAAAGTACACTGGAGAGTCTCCAAAATAGAATGAAGCAAGCAGAAGAATGAATCTCAGAATTGGAAGATATTTCCTGTCATCAGGGAAACAAAAAGCAGGAAGCAGAGCTGGATCAGGCCAAAAAAGTATTCAAGAATTGAAAGACACTATTAAGAGGCCAAATATAAGAGTTATGGGAGTCCCAGAAGGTGCAGAAAGAGAAGCTGAGTTTGCAAATGTATTTAATGAAATAATAAAGGAAAATTTCCCTAATCTGGAGAAAGAATTGGGAAACAAGATCCAGGAGGGGCACAGAACTCCCAACAGGCTTGATCAAAAGTGATCTTCACCAAGACACATGATCTTCAAATTCTCTTCAATCGAACATAAGGAAAAGATCCTTAACTGTACATGAGAAAAAAATCAATTGACATATAAAGCAATGCCAATTAAACTCACAGGAGACCTCTCACAGGAAACTCTACAGGCAAGAAGAGAATGAAGTGACATATTCCAGATTCTAAAAAAAAAAATTGTCAGCCTAGGATAACATATCCAGCAAAGCTTTCTTTTGTCTTTGAAAATGAAATAAAATTCTTCCACAGTAAAGAAAAGTTAAAAGAATTTGCCTCTTCCAAACCTGCCCTACAAATGACACTTCAAGATGTTCTCTTGACAGAGAAGAGGAATAGCACCCAACAAAACCAAAGACAAATGGGAAGAACATCCCAGTAAAATGACAACGGAAGACTAAACCAATGAACAACCCGTTCCTAAAATGACAGGACCAAAGTACCATCCATACATATTAACCCTGAATGTAAATGGCTTAAGCTTAAACATCATAGATTATTAGACTGGATTAAAAAACAAAACCCATCTATTTATTGTCTAGAAGAGACACACTTCATCAACAAAAATCAGCGGAATCTATATCACATGGGTTTTATTGTTTTCTGTTAGTTTCATCTCTTCAAAACACTTTGTTCTGATTAAATGATTCAATGACTCCTAGATCATACAGTAGCATCATTTTTTTGCAAGAAGGTTCTTGATTTTCATTTCTTCAGCTACACGTTAGTCATTTAGTAGCATGTTATTTAACTTCATAGTGTTGTTAGTTTCTTTTTTTTCTTTCTGTTGTTGATTTTGTTTTGTGGTTTTTCATTTAAGGGGATGTATAGTACCTGTGTAATGGAGACTGTCATATCTAGTAATGTTATTTAACTTCATGGCATTGTAAATTTCTATTTTTCTTTCTATTGTTGATTTTGTATTATGACTTTTCATTTGAGGGGATGTATAGTAGCTGTGAAATGGAGACTAACATCCAGATGTGAGGACACAATGTAGTATGCATTTCTACTTCCAAAGACGGACTTGCAATGAAACTGTTTACTATATCTTGACAATGGTATTCTGGACTCTCTGCCATTGTCCATGCCTGCAATGATGGACATATGACTGTGTATGAAGAACTATATTTTAGTAATGATATAGAGGAACTAGGTGGGGGGGAGGGAATTGGAGAGGGGATAAGGGAAATGCCAGGAGCCTATGGAACTGTATCATAAGATGATAATAATAATATAATGTAAAAAAAATTTGGTTAAGCAAAGTGACAGAGGGACGCAGGCAGCTAGGGAGGTGTATGGGACTAAGGGATGCCAAGTGGCTACACTGCCCACATCTCATTACCACACTGCTGATTCAATACGGCTGGAGGCAGAATGCCCACTCCCCACCTCACAGCTAAGCCTCACTTTCAAACACACTCCAGAGGCCGTGACAGCTTCCTGGAGACCACCACATGTATTGCAACCTTCCCTTCAATCTTAAGTCAGACCCTGCCCTAAGCATCACCCCTTACCCTACACAAGAAACACCGCAGTCCACATGGGGACCATTTTCCCTGTGCCTTTCAGTTAACCCTGCTATTCTGCTCACCTCTGTCTATGTTTCCTATTCCAGGAAGATAGGAACTTGGGCCAAGTTTAGCTGGGGACTCTCCCTGGGCCCAGCAGGAGCTCCTGAGCCCCACAGTTCAGAGGTTTTTACCCCACAGTGAAAAGGGACCAGCATGAATCTCCTAAGTGGGAAAGCCCACCCGCCGTCAGGCAGGCCAGATGCTTTGGGAGCCTGGCCTAGGAGTGGGCAGTGGGCAGTGGGAAATGCTAGAAGGAAAGGGAGGCATGGACACAAAAGACTGGGGTGGGACAGCAGTGTCCAGGGCAGCTAGACCCTGCCCAGAACTCCTTGAGGGATTAAGAGAGTTGCCCAGGCTACTTACAAATATTTACCTCTAAGAGGGAGCAGAGGGACTCTGACTTTCCCTAAGGCATGATGAGACCCTTCTGTGCAACGTTTTGATTCAGGACCACCCAGCAGGCAGCCACAGCTGCCCTAAGGGAATGCCGCCTTTATACAACAGCCCCGGAGGACCTTCCATTTTCCTTACCCATGTCGAATCAAGTCATGTTTGATGGTTTCAAAATCCTGGGGATCCGGAGACGCCACGCAGGTATCCACGAACAGCCTCAGGTTGAGGTCTGGGCTATGGAGCGTGGCCTGCAGAAAGACCTCCTCCTTGCGGCTGGCATAGTACGGTGCCATAGCCCACATAGGCTGGGTTGCCGGTGACTGGAGGAAGGATATGGACACGTCGTAGCGGGCGCCCTCTAGAGCGGTGTCCACCCCACCAGCGACTCCAGCTACAGACGAGCTCTCCACCCTGCACGTGAACTTCAGCTGCGGCACCTTGTGTCGCACGATGACTCGGCCAAGGTGACCACGTTTCCGGCCCCTGATGGAGTTGGAGTAGCTAAGGGAGCCGCCTCCGTGTTCCTGTGAGGATGAGGCAAGAGCTGGTGGCCGTTTTCCAGCACTCATGAAAGGCACCTGCCTGGGTCGGACCTCTGTGGTGGGTGACACTGGGTGCATGCGGGACAGCCTGTGCCCTGGTGTCTGTCTGGGAGGGTCCAACTGTGCTGCTGGGAACTGGGGCCGAAGCATCATGCTGTCTGCCTGGAGCGCCCCCTCTGCTGGGGTCTGCCCAGAGCCCCTGCGTCCAGGCGCACACGTGCACGCGTGCACACACATGCACATACTCCTCCCCCACACTCCCTGGCCCTCCTTGTCTCTTTCATCTTCTCTCTGCTCCTGACCTCAGGCTACTTCCTCCTCCAGGCGAGTCTGGCCCTGCTGAGTTTGGCTCCCAGCCTTGCTCTTTGAAGTCCAGCAAGACTCGCAGGGGTTCCAGGTGCTGGGGGCATTGGCTGGGCGCTTGTTCAATGTCTCTTCATCACAAGAGCCACAGAGCAGGAACGCTGGCTGTTGTGTGACTCTGTCAGGGAGCATCTTCAGGAGGGTGCTCCCCACTGACCCTGAAGCAGATCCTGGACCCTGTGACAGTGTGTTTCTCATGGTGTCAGTGGCTGGCCACCACCCTGAGTGATGCTTGATCCAGGGCCCCAGCCCCGTGGTCAGCACAGGGGCTTTCTAGCGGAGCGGGGCCACTTCTCTGATGGCCCAAAGGTTTCCACACACCACAGCAGGGCATTATCTTTTTTTTTTTTTTAACGTTTAGGTTGTTTGAATTACATTTTTTGATTCTTTAGAAATTTTTTTAGTTACAGGTCTTTTTACATTTCACCAGGATTCTATACTTTTTTTTTTATTAATACATAATAATTGAGCTCGGGGCCTTGCTTTGAAATCCATTACAATGTTAAATATACTAAGAAATAATGATCTCACAGTTGTGCACTTTTCCTACAGTTTTAGTATACTTGCTGCCTCCATTTCAGTACCATTGCTTTATGAAATAACAAATAGCTGGGGAAAACTAAGTGGAGCTATGTATGTCATTACCCATAGTGTCTTCTTTCTAGATTATAGACTGCGGCTGGCTGCCTCGTTAGAAACCTGGCAGTTGGCTGCCTTAGACTGTCCTTCCCAAATCCAGGTACCATGGTTGGCATGTAGTAAAGTGGCATGTTGCAGGAGCAGCTGCTTTCACTGGGGAGCTTAAAGAATATTGTCAGTGCCCCTCAGGCACTGGTGCGTCCATCCCACACCAGCACTCAACACCGGCTTGTGTATGTCACATGTTCAATGTGTATCCTAAATTCCTCAAAGGAAAGAAAGTTTCAGACAAACCAGTGAGCTACTCAACTCAGAAATGAAGTTGTGGCTTGTCCCTTTCCTTTCTTTCTATGTGGACTTTTAGCAGGTGGTAGGAGTCTCTGGGACTGTCTACTCGTCCTCCACTGACAGAAGGGGTCCATCCCACCTCATCAGCTTCTCACCTGCCGGACGGTGCCACAGCGGCCATAAGGAATGCTGAAGATCAGGTAGCGTCCTGTGACCCGGGGATGACACAGCTCATCATGGACACGGACGTCCCAGGAGGAATAGCCCAGCCTCTGGAGATAGCCTCGGTCAATGGTGGCTTGGAAGAGGTGAGGCAAGCAGGAGAGCTGGGCTGTGGGAGGTGGAGGACAGAGACTCCTTAGAAAGAGGAACAGGTGCCCCATGGGATCCCTGGAGGTCACACTTTATCTATAGTCCCCCTTTACAAGAAGGGGGTCAATCCATAGTCCTGGAGGGGAGGCTACTCGCAGCACCTAAGTTCAGAGTCTTCGCCAAGGGTTTCTTTTTCCACATGGGGAACACTTGAGCCTGAACCTGTGTCTATCAGGAATTTGCATGGAGGTTAAGGTGGAAAGCAGAAATGAAGGAAAAGAGGGAGGGAGCCTAGGAACCTTCCAGAGAGTTTCATGGAAACCACCCTTCCCCCAGCTGCTTCCTAAGCTCCCTCTTCTAGAAGCTTCAGACCCCAGGAGGAGGCCACTTTACCATTGTCCTTGGGCACAACCAAGTCAGCTGGACCTGGTAAGAGATGACAAAAACCAAATGTCAGTTGGGCTGAGTCCTAGGAGAGGATGTTGGGCAGCAGTGGGGTGCAGGTGGGTAACTGCATTCATGGAACTGAGCTGCTAAAGCTGGGGCTCAGAGGCCTGGGGGTATCTCAGGGTGTACACAGAAATGAGGGCCAGGCTTTTGGCATTGGATACTGCCATAGGTACAGTAGCGTTGAGACTATAAACATCACGAACATCAAGATTTGCTGGAAGCAGGGAACAGCAAACACACAGCTTTGAAGGTAGTCCACACCATCACAGGTATGAATTCTGGTTCGCTGGCTGATGTCCCTTGCTTGGGACCTCACACTGGGAAACGCGTGTCTTACAGCCGTCAGGGCCTTCTGCAGCTCAGAAGCAAGGCATCATCACACGCCTCAGGATGCACGACCAGCCAGGTTCGCTCAACCGTGGCAGACTCCCTGGGCCCAGAGCACTGGTTCTTGGACTCCTGCACCCAGTGCAAAGGGATCCTCCAGTGTATTCCTCAAGTTTTGACAACGTCCTGTCACTCGCCGGGAGTGCCCGAGCAGCACCAGGAATGCCTGGCACTAGACAGGAAAGTCTGGAAGGCAAGGACTCCAGACTCCAGAGCAGACTCTGGCTGCTTGGCCCTGGGTTTGTGGTCAGGGGACGAGGGCAGCCTTCTGAGCTGGCCCCATGTCTAGACCAAGCAAGGTGACACCAACAGGAAGGGAGAAGCATTAGCAAGCAGGCCTTAATTTACGTATAAAAAGCAAGGAAGGGAGCCAAGTGAGCCTAGATTTGCTTACCATCCGTTACAATCTCACAGCCCCTTAGGGCCTACGTGAAGGAGTGAGCGAATTGTAGGCTGACAGCAGGAAGTTCTCTGTCCTTTGTGATTGGGCTTCAAGCCTCCCTACCCCCGCACCTCACTGCCATTTAGCCAGCGTTCAAATATGCACTGAGTTGGAAATAATCAGCTGGCTGATTGATTAACCGCCAAGCCTGGAGGATGCAAACATTTGCAGGTCCTTCCTTTCTCCAGAATCCCGGGCCTGGGCCACACCTGCCACTCCTCAGGGTGGTGAAGTTTGACCTCAGGAAGCTGTGAAGGGCGGGGAGGCCTCCCCAGAGGGCGGGGCCTCGGGACACCCCAGGGTGCGGTGGGTGAACAGGGGAGCTGGGTACCTGCGCACACCACGCCCGCGTCCTCCTGGTGCCGGCAGTCGTGCTTTGCCCAGCCGCCGTGTGCGCAGCTCCCCAGCGTGGCTTCGGTGCCCGCGCAGCGCACGTCATCCAGCAGGATGGGCCCGGTGCCCGGGCCGAAGCGGCCACGGCCCGGGGCGCCCAGTGCGCGGCCGCAGCGCAGCAGGCGGCACACCACGCGCGCATTCCTGAGGCTCCAGTGGTCGTCGCACACTGTACCCCACAGGCCCTGGTGCCACACCTCCACACGTCCCTCGCAGCGGCTGCGCCCGTCCACCAAGCGCAGGGCTAGGTCTGCGGAGGGGAGAGACTGAATCACCGAGGAACAAGACGTGGGCATCACTGTGAAGGCTGTCTGGGTCTCGCCTATCATTTGCAGTGGAAAACCAAGCTGCGAGAGGTCCCGTTCCTGGAACCCTCACAAAGGAGAGCTAGGATGACTCAAGCTCCTTAAGGGAGGACCGTTTGCAACTGGTCCTAGTTTTTTCAAAACACCCCAGGACTTAATCTTGAAGTACAATTGTAAAACCTGAGAGAAAACAGCTAACAGTCAACCATACAAAACACAACACGAAACAAAACACTGTCCGCACACAGTGGCTTATTCCTGCGTGGTTCAAGGATAGGACAATGGAAATTCTGGGTCTGAATTGCTGATTTTGTTGGCTTTCTGCCTGTTATCCCTGGTATTTCTTTTTTTTAAAAAAGTAACCTTGGGCCCGGCGGCGTGGCCTAGCGGCTAAAGTCCTCGCCTTGAACGCCCCGGGATCCCATATGGGCGCCAGTTCTAATCCCGGCAGCTCCACTTCCCATCCAGCTCCCTGCTTGTGGCCTGGGAAGGCAGTCGAGGACGGCCCAAAGCTTTGGGACCCTGCACCCGCGTGGGAGACCCGGAAGAGCTTCCAGGTTCCCAGCTTCGGATCGGCGCAGCACCAGCCGTTGCGGCTCACTTGGGGAGTGAATCATCGGATGGAAGATCTTCCTCTCTGTCTCTCCTCCTCTCTGTGTATCCGACTTTCCAATAAAAATGAATAAATCTTTTTAAAAAAGTAACCTTAACTTTTGGAAAATTAAAATGAAGCATTGCTCTGACTCCTGAAACCAAATGTATCCAGTGGTCTTGAGGAATGGGTGTGCTTGCATGTTATATTTTAGGTAATTTAGCCATTGCACCGCCTAGGTATTCACGTGACATACAGGAAACACATGTGCGCACTGACGTCTGTGTGCAGAACTGTCTGCAGGAGCCCCATCTGCAGGGAGAAGGGACGACGGTGGGCATTGCAAGGCGGTAACTGTGAAACCTC
The DNA here is from genome assembly GCF_030435755.1 of Ochotona princeps. Taxonomy (NCBI): domain Eukaryota; kingdom Metazoa; phylum Chordata; class Mammalia; order Lagomorpha; family Ochotonidae; genus Ochotona; species Ochotona princeps. Next base: position 62,998,268 of record NC_080844.1, on the reverse strand, counting down.
AGCAACAGCTGTCCAAGCAGTTGTTAAGTACGTTAGTCAGAAGCCAAAGGGCCTGTGTGACGTGGTCCACCTCTGTGAGGCTGCATGAGAGCAAGGGTAATCGTAGGGACAGACCAGTGGCTGCTGCAGGGAGGTGGCTGAGGCAGGTGTTGGATGTCCGGACGGTGTCTCTGACAGAGTCAGAAAGGCTCACAGATGTCAGCCTTTACTGTATGTGAACTGGACTTAAAAAAAAAATTCACCTAAAAAAATCAGAAAACAGGACCCAGCTAGGTAGCCTAGTGGCTAAAGTCTTTGCCTTGCATGCACCAGGATCCCATGTGGGTGCCAGTCCTAATCCTGGCGGCCCTGCTTCCCATTCAACTCCCTGTTTGTGGCCTGGGAAGACAGGCTTGAGACCCTGCACCTGCATGGGAGACCTGGAAGAAACTCCTGGCTTCGGATTGGCTCAGCTCTGGCCGTTGCAGCCACTTGGGCAGTGAACTAGCTGATAGAAGATCTTCCTCTGTGTCTCTTGTTTTTGCTGTATATCTGACTTTCCAATAAATATAAACAAATCCTAAAAAAAAAAACCCAGAAAACAAAAATCCACGTGTGAAATGACTCAGCATGGCAGTGTTCAGTAGTGATTGTGTGTTTGGGCTCCGTCTCTGCTCAACATACAGAAGGTGTCTAGTGAGTGCAGCCACTGTGGCCCGTGGCAGCTGCTCTGTGGCTGCAGGTGGCTGGCCTGGCAAGCTGTTCTCCCACATCTCCTACGTGGCTGTGATACCGGAAGCAAGGCAGCCATGCTTGTGTGAACTTCAGATTGCTTCTGAGTGAGATGGGTTAGGGGATTCTGACCTGCAAGCTGTGTTTGTATGCATCTTACCATGGTGAGCAATTTTTCTGCAAGGAGTGGGAAGTACAAGTGAAAAATAGAGCTATCATCATTTCAGCATTAGAATCAAAAGGAAGTTACCAGGCAGAGGGTTTACTTCTTCATCTACCGAAATCGTAACTGCAAATGAGAAAAAAATAAGTTTTAGAAATTCATACGCTCTAAGGCATATATTTATATTTAAAGCTGAAAAACAGCTAAGCATTTTCTCTACTTTCATACAATGTTACTTTGATTTTCAGCTTTAGATAGTGAATGTGAGTTGAGTTTTTGAAGGGAAGATCATTTTTAAAGGGACTGAAAGAAAAAGAAAGGAAAATGTAATTTCTCAGAAATATTTTGCATAAGAGAAACATCCTGTGTGAGAGGTATAATTTCATATGAAAATACACAACAGGCTCCATGCAGGATAGTCAACAATGAACTTTATGAGCAACTAAGAATTACTGTAGCAACATGTGTGTTCCTTACCAGGTAATGGTATCACTTTGGTTGACATTGGATCCGTGACTGTCAAAAAATATATGAATAAATAAATAGTGAAAAGAAAGCATTAACATTTAGCTTCATGGAAGATTTTATGAAAACAGGCCTGTTTCCTGAGTGATGCATGATTGAAATCCAACTTGCTCATTTGTCTTGGGATCTACACATTCAGGTATGTGATGGGATGGGAGAGGTTGGCATTGATGATCTTAAAGCACCCGGGCCAGGTAAGGCTCTTCACTGTTCTAGAGAGGAGGGGATGTCAGAGGAGCTGACAGTGTGCCCAGGTCAGGTCCAGGTCTGAGGCCCCAAAGCTCACCTTGCTTCTTACCATTGCCCTGCAGGAGTGTGTGCAGTGGGAGTTGTACTCCCTGACATCAATGCCCGGAAGTAGGGATGTAGGGGAAGGTAATGGTTGTCACACCTGCCTCCTGCTCCAAGAGGCACTTCTTGCTGAGACAGGAAGTGACTGGCTGTCAGGCTCCCATAAAGGAAGTAGAATATCAGCACCTCCTTTGTGCAAAATGCAATCCAGTTCCCATCCACCAAGACTGCAGAAAAAAAGCTGGCCTCATGGGATGTTCAGAGCTAGCGAGTGTTACTAGAATTACTGACAAAGGTGAAGTCACAGTGGGGGTGGGGAAGGAAGGTGGTGAGAAGAGAAGGAGGGAAAGAAAGAAAGCACTAAAGTGGGTCTGGCGCGGTAGCCTAGTGGCTAAAGTCCTTGCTTTGCATGCACTGGGATCCCATATGGGTGCCCGTTCCTATTCCAACTGCTCCCTTTTCCTTCCAGCTCCCTGCTTGTGGCCTGGGAAAGCAGTCGAGGACGGCCCAAAGCCTTGGGACCCTGCACCCATGTGGGAGACCTAGAAGAAGTTCCTGGCTTCTGGCTTCAGATTGGCTCAGCTCCGGCTGTTGCGGCTACTTGGGGAGCGAACCAGCAGATGAAGAAATCTTTCTCTTTGTCTCTCCTTCTCTTTGTAAATCTAATTTTTCAATAAAAGTAAAAAAATCTTAAAAAAAAAACCACCAAACTTTAGTTGCATTGAGTTTCACCCCTTCCAACTTTGAAGTAATCAGGATTTGAAAAACATAAATAAATAGAAGAAAGTCTCCACATTTTGTCTCTAAAGATGTCAAGGTTGCAGGGATTGGGGGGTCCACGGGTGGATATGTCAGTAAGGTCAGTGCAGTCAGGAGGCCTTGGATGGAGGCCAGGGCACTTGGCATTGTCTGTTCCTGGCTCTGTGATCTTCCCCAGGTCTGCCTTCTCTGGGCCTCATTTCCTCCAAAACAGGAAGTGGGCTCAGCACTGTCATCCTCTGTGGAGGTCTGTAACCGGCGAATCAGCACACCGAGCAGCTGTCCACACTGGGCAATTTGGCTCCAGCGGGGGCCGCTGAATGTGCGTTTGCATGGGGGCGTCTCCTGTTTCCCAGGAGCTTCTCCTACATGTTATCCTTGGGACATCGCTGCGTCACACCTTCTCTGAGGTCTCCAGGGTGAGGCTGTCTGCCCTCCGAGGTCTCTTCCAGGGACACCCGAGGCTGTCCTGCCCTCTGAGGTCTCCTTTAGGGACACGCAGGCTGTCTGCCTGCTCCAGAACCTACCTTCACTGGGTCCAGTTCCTAGACTGTGTTGGGGCCTGGGGTCCTCTGGGGGTTCTTCCTGAGTAATCCTGACCTCACCTGTAGAGACAGGAAGTATTTAGCCTGACTGTGTAAACTCTTGCTGGACTGGGGGCATTCTGAGGAAGTGGCTCACAGCCTCTACAGGGATCAGAGAGCGATGGAGGTCCTCCAGCTGAGGTGAGAGTGGCATCTGGAAAGGAGGAATGTTTCGGTTTGACTTATAGCATGGCAGAAAAAGAAGAGCAAATGGTAGAACTACCAACCTGGTTCTGTTGTGTGGGTTTTGAGGTCTGCTGGCTTGATAAAAGCCTCATCTGGAACAACACAGCTAAGCAGGTGAAGTGTGGACCCCCAGCCCCAGCCCTCTTGGACACATCTGATCAGGACCAGGACATCAGGGCTGGCATTGTGACGCAGTGGGTCAAGCTGTCACTTGGGATGCTGAGATTCCTATCAGAGTGTTGGGTTGAGTGCCAGCTGCTCCTCTTTCCACCCAAGTCCCTGCTTGGGTGCCTGAAAAAAGCAGTGGAAGATGGCCCAGGTACTTGGGTTCTGCCACCCATGTGAAAGACCTGGATGGAGTTCCAGGCTCCTGGCTTTTTGACCTGGCCCAGTGCCAGCTGTATAGAGACTAATGCCACAAAGTGTTCAGCATAAGTGTTCATTTGCCAAATAGGAGGAGGGAATTGATCATGTTTAACTTAAGAATGTGACAGGCAGAAAACATTACTGGAGGGTGAGTCCACCCGTGCTGTGGTTGAAGCTGCCTTTGTAAATGGGATAGAACTCTCACAAATGGGAAGAAGGCTGTGAGTGGGGGGCGGGGGGGTTGTCACATGGTTGAGTTGGAAATCAGTCTCACTAAGTAAAAGAACGTGAGAACGTGGCCATGTTGTGTCATGGCTAAGATATGCTTGGCACACTCACATTCCATTTCCAGAGCGCTTGGGTTCAAGTCCTTGCCCTGTTGCAGTTCTGACTTCCTGCTGATGTGTTCCCTGGGAGGCAGCAGGCTCAAGGACTTGGGTCCCTGTCACCCATGAGGGAGACCCACGTTGAAGTCTCCATCCACTCTTTCCTCCCTGGGAGGCAGAGGTCACCAGTGTGGATGGCCACATTTCTCAGCTGCGTGGGGTTAGGGTAAGAGTCTTCGAATCAGGGCTTGCTTTCCTGGCCTCTCCTCCGGTCTGTGACCCAGCAGGTGGTCAGCCCTGCAGATGGGGACTGTCTCCAGGTGTCCCATGTTCTGGCTGAGGCAGGGCAGGGATGGCAGGTTCAAGTGCTGCCCTCCATGCCAGGCTCACCCACAGTGAGGGTTGCGTTTTCCTGCCGACTCTGCTGCTTTATATTTCAATGGTTCAGCACCCTCCAATTTCTCATTGTAAAGTCACTGAGCCTGGAGTCACATTAGGAACTCGGATAATTCCAAGCAGTTCCACAGAAGGTGAGCTTTACTAGTCACCCTGGTCAGCTGGGTTCCCCACTCCTCAGCACAGAGATGGCGTGTGGCTTTCCTCATTACGGGATGCCAGCTGAGTGGCCTGGGAATGTGGGAAGGCCATGTCTTGACGGCTCCCATTCTGATCGTACCTGGGTTGCTGGTCTCCAGGAGACTCCATCTGTAGACTACCCAAGCCACCTGTCAGGTCAGGGAGTGTTTAACTGGCTCAATGGATTTTCCTTTGGCTCAAGCATTCAGCTAGGCCTCCAGAATTCATTTACCATCAGGTATCCAGGGATGGCCTTTGTGAGCAAGGTCCAGATGTACATATTTTAAAAATTTGAAAGTTTACTAAACAATCAAGGAATTTCACCAGGACATGACAGTTGGCTAAGGACTTCACTGGAAAATCAAATAACAGATTTCACAGCAAGCAAGATGAAGCATAAAATCATATTTGAATTACCTGTTGATGTGTCTGCAGCAACAGTCAGAGATCCTGAAAGAAAGGGTTTGATCAAAAACTATCAAACTATTAACAAGCACTGCTTCACAGTTAATTTCTTTTCTTCTTTTGGTCCTTGAAGCACAGAAACCAAGGCCTCCATTTATTTACATTTGATAACTCAGTTAATATGTTTATATTTATTTAATGAAATCTCTACTGCCCATTGGTCTTGGCTAGGTGCTGGACTGATCTTGAGTCAGTCAACAAAGTCACATGTGCTTCGTGCCTTGAGGGAGCACACAGGACACAGGACAGACAGGTCCCAGTGATCCTACGAGTCATTGTAAAATCACTGTTGTGCCAAATACTCAGAAGGGACCAAGCAGGATGCTGTGAGGACTCAGAAAGAGCTGCCACTTCAATTTCTGTCATCATCTCGGCCCAGGTGGTGGGATGAAAGCACAGCTGTGACCCTATTTGTCTACATTTCTAGTCTACACATATAGCCCAAGGTGCAAAGGACATTACCAGGTGAAGGAGTCACTTCTTCCAAAGTGGAAATTGTTTCTGGATGCAGAACACAAACAGGAATGTTAATCAACTGGTGAGCACATTTTTCTGATTTCAATAATTCTGCCTTTACCAGGCTTTGTTGTTGGAAAAATTCTAGTGGTGGTGGCTGACATAATGGCTGAACTGGCTAATTTTTCACCTCCAAGCACCAGCATCCCGTATGAGTGCTGGTTCGTGTCCTGGCTGCTCCACTTCCCATCCAGATCCCTGCTTATGGTCTGGGAAAGCAGCGAAGGTTGGGTCAAGTCCTTGGGACTATGCACCTGCATAGGAGATCTGGAAGAAGCTCCTGGCTTCAGATTGGCTCATCATTGGCTGTTGTGGCCATTTGGGAAGTGAAACAGTAGATGGAAGATGTTTCCCTCTCTTTGTCTCCTTTTCTCTATAAATCTGCCTTTCCAATGAAAATAAGTAAATATTTTTCTTTTAAATTACAGTAGTGAGAACTATTTGCTTCCTATCCTCTGGAATGGAAGCTTGAGGGATGTAAAATTAAAAGCACAAGTGCTGGGGCTGGTGCAGCAGTGCAGCAAGTTACTCCTCTGTCCTGTGGTGCTGACGTCCTATATGGGCACTGATTTGTGCCCACTTCCTACATCTTTTTTAAAAAGACTTGTCTGTTTTTATTAGAAAGATAGATTTACAGAGAGAAGGAGAGACAGAGAGAAAGATCTTCCATCCACTGGTTCACACTCCAAATGGTCACAATGGCCACAGCTAAGCCGATTCAAAGCCAAGAGCCAGGAGCTTCTTCTGGGTCTCGCTCATGGTGCAGGACACCAAGGCTTTGGCCATTCTCCACTGCTTTTCCAGGCAGTAAGCCGGGAACTGGATGGGAAGTGGGGGCAGCCAGGACACAAACCAGTGCCTATACAGGATGCTGACACTCCGAAGGTAAGGATTTAGCTATTGAGCCATTGAGCCATCACACCCAACTGCTCTACTTCTGATGCAGCTCCTTGCTCATGGTCTAGGAAACCAGCAGAGGATGGCCCAAGTCCTTGGACCTTGCACCTTTTTTGGGATCTAGAAGAGGTTTCTAGCTGCCAGTTTGAATCAGCTCCATTCAGGCTATTGTGGCCATTTGGGGAATGAATCGGCAAATGGAAGGTATTCTCTATCTCTCCTCTCTCTGTAAAATCTTTCATATAAATCTTTAAAGTAAACCCACATGCAGTGTCATATTATACATGGAATTGCCTTCCTAGAATGAAACATACTTTTCCATCCTTTAAACAGGACGTATTGGTCAGATTTATTTGAAAGCAAAGTTACAGAGAGCGTGAGAGGACCAGGGGTGGGCTGGGCCAATGCTGGGAGGCTGGAGTTTCATGCAGGTCTACCCCGTGGGTGTTAGGGCTCAAGCACTTGGACCATCTTCCACTGTTCTCCCAAGCACGTTAACAATGAGCTGGACCAGAAGTGGAGCATCTGGGACTCAAACTGAAACTCATATTGGGATGCTGGTGTTGCAGATGGTGGCTTAACCAGATCTGCCACAATGTCTACTTCAGATATCAATTAGATTTTAGTTACATGATTCAGACTCACTAGGAAGAATATGATTGTTGTTCTGGGATGTCATATATCAAAGCATATTGAAGTAAGTGAATGTTTTTGCTACATTTAGAATGGGAGTGGCATGGTGAAGAAGGTTAAAGCTGGCATCCCATACAGGCACCAGTTAAAGTCCCAGCTGCTTAGCTTCCAATCTGGCTTCCTGTTAGTGCTCCTGGGAATGTGCTGAAGGTGGCACAAGTGCTCGGACCCCTGCCACCTTCATGAAGACCTGGCTGGGTCACCATTTCTCTTAGCGCACAGTCAATGGGAAGCTAACCATTAGGTGTGTGCTGAAACCAGGAACAGCAGACTCAGTAACAGATTCTGAAACACCTGCTGTGAATCCAACTGCTTTGCATGAGCTTGGGTGGGGTCAGAGTCGGGGTTAGGGTGGGGAGTGGTTTAATTTGGCTGCATAGAGACCCTTGCTGTTTACTTCTGGGTTCTAGTCTGTTTTCTAAGGGATTAACCCAGCACAGGACTCCTGGACCAGTTTGGGGCATAAACACATTGTCTCAGCAGACTTTCCATGCAGTAACATTTTTTAGGTCAGGAAAAAATTGTTACCAGGCATAATTGTCAAATCTGTGTCTGTTAAGGAGGCAGGATCTGTGCAAACAAAGGAAAAAATTGTAAGTAAACACCATCCTTCTCAAATTCATCAGTGAAGAATTTTCACAAAAATCCCTGTAAACCACACCACAGTTACACTTCTACGTGATTATGCTCTGTTCCTATTTGATGTTTCAGTTCTATTTCATTAGCCAAGGGAAAGAATTGTCAAGCAAGACAGTGCACAGGGCTGGTACCAGCAGATCTGGACTGTGTTCCTGCTACCTGTGTGACACAGCAGGTGTCACCGGACAACTCTCCATGTATCTGAGCTTCAGCTGCTGCTGTCTCCAGGGCTGGTCCAACATCTTGGTGGAAAGGCACACTTCTGGGATGTCTAACTCGGAACTGCTTTTTCATAAGCTCTCCAGCTATGTTGCAGGTGGAGCACCACACATGTAAACAGAGATATCTGCAAGTCTCAACCTGCATGGCACAGGTCAGGAGAAATGGGAGAGTTTGTGCCCACACAAGGCGGGGACATTCTTTGTTGTTCATCTCAGGAATTGGTTCCTATGCCACCATGAACTGTTCTCAGAATTTTTAGTTAAAGCTGGAAACCTACATTCTTGTGTGAAAGTTCCCATGTTTAAAATGTTGAATTATAAATCATGTAAACAAGCATGGAAAAAACTGGGTTATCTGAATCCAAGCCCACTGAGGGGTTAGAGCTGGCCCAGGGGCTCCTCATATAAGGCTCATGATGTGGCTTCTTCCAGTTCTTGCTGAAGGCTACACTGTGCTGATGCCATATCTAACTCATCCTTGCCAAGAAGGCCTGCTGAGCCAGTTTCACAGAGCCAACCAAAGACAGGATGCATCTCGATGTCTCATTTTCCCTAGAGGTTAGTTTCTACCAAGCTTGAGATTAGAGAAAAACTGGAATTGGGGTGACCTGAGGTGAGTGAGACAATATTTCTCCTGCACCATTTTCAGCCACATAAGTTCAACGCAAGCCCTGGGATGACTCCCAGAGTGTGCAGAAGCAGGGACCTGTGAAAGGACAAGCAGTTGTTGACATTCAAGAGCCAAGTCAGGTCTTGGTATGTGGCAGCACACACTACCCCCTTGGGATAGTGAGACTCCCAGGCTCCCTCATGTGTACTGCACTGTGTGGACCCTGGGTCCCCAGGACAAGGTGTCTGTTTTCTATCCTCCTGTCCCACAAATGAATAGCCGGAGGTTCTTCAAGTGAGGGGACATGGTCACATCATTGAACTGGTCAGGGCTGGAGCCACGGCATAACCCCAGATGCTCTGGGTCCAAATCCTGCAATGCTACATGTCCACTTAGGTTTCAGTGGCCAAGAAGTTAAAAAAAAAACCCTGGTTAAAACAAATATTAAAAGATCCCTGACCACAGGGTCCATCAGTAACTCTAACATGCTGAGAGACTATTTGAGGGAGGGATATTCTAGTCCCCAACTTATTTAGCTATGAGAATCCTTTACCAAAGTTTGCATGTCCCTGGCTTAGTGTTCTACTTGGAAGATGTGTTTGATGCCCCATTCTCCTGTGAAAATGCAGACTTGATGAGTAGCTTTATGCAAGCTGTCTGAAGCCCTATAAGGGTTTTGTGGGCACTGATAAGAATGTAAGAAAAGCCAGAGCATTAACTATGACCTCAGACACCACCTGAGGCATCGGGAAGGGAACTAGGTAACTAGAAATACTGCACCTCACCCAATCTGTTCAATGCCCTGTTTCAGTCCATGAGTGCAGAAACACCGCCTCTAGTTTGATATGAGTTTAGTGTTTAGTTTTCTATGGGATATGAACTGCAACCCTAATCACATGCAAGGTGATCTAGACATATTTCTTTCATGAAAAGCAAGAAGGAAAACAAAATTACCAGGTGTCATGGTCACTGCCATGGCCGATGCTGAAATTGTAGAATAAACAGGCATTTAGAAGACACTTCTGCGTTTGCAAAATTTGTACCTTGAGTACATTAAAATGGATGCAAACAACTTCTGAAATGTGAAGCTAGAACTAAGAAATAGAGACAGGGACACATGGGGGCAGGAAGAGGGTGACCTTCACTGGTGATGGGAACAGCCCCCCACCCCAAGAGACCAAGGCTGGCTTGTTGATGTCCTGGGCAGTGACTACTCATTTTGACCAAACTAGTTTTATGACAATACCAAGTTGTCTAGTACTGTGGAAAAGTGCTAACATAGTAACTGCTGTTATGTCCCCTGATTCAACATTCACTTATTTTCTTAAAAACTCATTTCTATCTAAAAATGTATTTATTCATACATATATTTAAGAGAAAGAAAAATAGATCTTTCATCCACTGGCTCACTCCCTAAATGGCTGCAACTGCCAGGGTTGGCCCAGGCTTAAGCAGGCCTCCTAAGCAGGAGGCAGGGGCTCAGGAACTTGTGCCATAACCCACTGCCTTCCCTGGTGCATTAGCAGAGACCTAGCTCAAAATGGAGCATCCTGGGCTCAAACTAGCACCTATAGGGGACACATCATTGAGGGCTGGCTTAACCTGCTGTGCCAAACTGCTGGACTCATCTGGTATTAGCAAGAGAAAACATAATACACAAATTGGGCTGACTTGAAAACAAGACAGAAAGGGATCTCCAACCGCAAAGGCCAAAAGGAAACAATGTTGAGGAATAGAGGAGCCAACAATGCAACACAGTCAGCTTTAAAGCTCAAAACAGACCATCTGGGGATGGAAATTAGGAACAGCAGTTACCCAGTGGCAGCAAGAGACAGAGCAGGCGACTCCCTAGGGATGGCAGAGCCTGCAGGCTCTCTGGGGAATTCACAGTTCTGAGTCAAGCACAGGGTAGATTGGCATAGTTTAGGCTGAGAATGAGCAGGGGGGTCTCCTGGGTCCAAGGTCAAGGTAGAAGGTGGAATGGAGTGGCTGAGGGTGGACTCTGTATCTGTTGTCCCACTGAGCCTCAGAATGCAGAGACTGACCACCCATGGGCATGTATTTGGTGACCTCATTAGGACCCAAGATTATTCCGTGTTCATTTCCAGGTTCTCACCAAGGGGCTTGGTCCTGGCAGCCTAAGGAGAAAGCTGGGAGTGAGTACCTGAGCAGATGACCCCAGCGTCCTCGTGGTGGCCACAGTTGTGCACGGACAGGCCCAGGTGGCGGCACTGGCTCAGTGAGGTCTCGTTGCCCTGACACTGCACGTCGTCCAGGAGGATGCTACCTACGCCGTCCCCGAAGTGGCCATGTCCTAGCGCACTGACGCCTTCCCCGCAGCCCAGTTGCCGGCACACCACATGGGCAGCACTGATATCCCAGAGGTCATCACACACGGTGCCCCATGTGCTATTGTGGTAGACTTCCACGCGCCCTTCACATGGGCTGCTCCCATCCACCAGCCTGATGACGGGCAAGTCTGGAGAAGACCCACAGGTTAGGACTGGAGTGAGGTGGGCGATGTCTAGGAGGACCCTGCTTTAGTTTGCAACATGATACACCCCAAATTCTAGAGGTCTAGTAATTCTTTCTTCTGGGTTACCTGGGACTTAGCACTTATAAACACAGTGCCCAGCCTTTCTGGGCCATTTCTGACTTTACATCATTTCCATTATAAGGATGAGAATAAATGCTTATTTTGGAGCCAAGCCATCAAATTAATGGGCAGTAGCATCGAGTTATGTCACATTCAGTTTTTCCTGCTCTCCTCTTGGCAACACCTGCCACTAGGCACAAGTTCAAAGTCAGAAATATTTTTAAGAACCAGAGACAAGGGACTCAATATTATGGCTCAATTAGTGAAACCTTCCCTTGCAAGCATTGGGATCTTATTTGGGCACCGGCTCATGTCCTGGCTGCTCCATTTCCCATCCACCTGCTTGCTTGTGGCTGGGGAAAGCAGTAGAGGACAGTTCAGAGCCTTGGGACCCTGCACCTGTGTGAAAGACCCAGAAGAAACTCCTGGGATTGACTCAGCTCTGGCCATGTGGTCATTTTGATCTCTCTCTTTCTCTTCTCTCTGCAAACCTCTTTCCAATAAAAATAAATAGATTCAAAAATGAAGAAAAACCAGAGACAAGCACCAGGCAGTGCTGCTCATCACCTCTCCCTCTGCATCAAGTCTGAACTGTCTCTGTCTTGTGCGATGTATGAATGTAGGCTAGTACCTGCAAAACTGGCTGTAAGCTCAGGGAGCCCCTAGAAGGATGGATGGGATAACCAGAGGCAAACATTACCAACTGCGGGAGTGGATTCTGCTGACACTGGCATCACCCCAATTGCTGAAAGAGAAAACCCAAGGTGCTGTGTGAGTGGAGGCGAATGCTGGCAAAACTCCTGATGGAACACAGGCTGAGTGAGCAGAGGGGGGTTCAGAACATTCTGGAAAGGGCAGCACCAACATGGGGAGCACTGCATTGCAGAACATTACGTCCACACCAGCCACCTCTCCCTGGCCTGGTGAGACCATGCTCTTCCGCTGCTCCTCAGATGCCCCTCCGTCAGCTCTACCCGGAGGTGTCTTGGGCACCTTTTGGGAGATTAGTCACGAGGCACTGGAAGAGGAGTGTTTGATGCAGTTTCAACTGAGTTTTTATCCTGATACATCAGGATTATTTGAAACATCAAACACTCAATTTTCAGATTAAAGAGAACCGATACAATGTTGAAGTGGAACAGAAATATTCATGGGATGGGAAGTCATGAATATTTGGGGCACACAGTTGTTTAGTGACAAAAGGCATTTCCATTCAACTTCTTTGAGTGGCTGCATGGAGTGCCTTGTACAATGGGGTCAGTCCAGGTCACAAGCAGAACAGGGGTTCTGAGAAGTAGCTTCCCAAAATAAGTGTGATCTTCACCTTTACCTTGATGTTAAAACACATAAGCAACCATTCCTGGCTGCCCCGGAGCAGAAACACAACTCCTGGTTGAGGGGTGTTCTGCTTACAGATCTCTCCTGGGGCCGGGGAGAAGATGCTGAGATATGGAGCAGGGGACCTTCCTCCACTGATCCTAGGGAGAACAAATCCTGGATCATCTGAGTCCACAGGAGTCTCAGGACTCGGAATGTGCAGTGTTAAAAGCAGGACAGTTCTGGGCATTGCAGGACGACTCATTCACCCTACTTGGGCCCATAGGCGGGGGAGGGTGGGTACTGGGTGCTGCTTCTGCTGCATGGTAGGGAAAGCTGGCATCGAGAAGGGCAAGTACCTGAGCAGATGGCCCCGGCATCCTCGTGGTGGCCGCAGTTATGGACAGACAGGCCCAGGTGGCGGCACTGCCCCAGGCTGCTCTCGTTGCCTGTGCACCTCACATCATCCAGAAAAATGGGGCCGGAGCCATCACCAAACAGACTGCTTCTGGGAGCCGCCAGGGCCAACCCACAGCCCAGCTGCTGGCATACCACCTGGGCAGCAGGTAGGTCCCAGAGATCATCACACACCGTGCCCCAGGTGCTACCATGGTGGATCTCCACGCGCCCCTGGTACCTGTTCTTCCCATCGGCTAGTCTCACCACGGGCAGGTCTGTAGAAGTCAAGAGCCAAGGGGATTTGAAAGGGGTCTTCCCATTCTTCCACGAGATAGTACTTTTAGCTGCAGAGTTCGAGCCCCCTCTGCCACCTGCTATTGGGGTGGATAAGCCCACAGGGGCATAGCACACAGAGCCAAAGGCACCAGCTCTTTCTACCTGACGTTTAACACTGATCCATTCGTCCGTGCTTCTCTTTCCAGGTGCTCTCTGGGCCTCAGAGGTAGGGTTCTACTGTTTCTCTCATTTGCTGTCAGCTTGCATTCTGTTTCTCTAACAGTTCAGAACCATGCAGCCTGCATGCCTGCAGCTGACTGTGCCCTTCTCACTCAGGTCTCCCAAAGAATGTCATGAGATTATCAGAACAGAATTAGATCTACTGCTCTTGAATCTGGAACATTCTACTGGGAGATGACAAGAGGTGGTTGGAGGTTGGACAATCAGGCAGAGGAAGATCCAGCAGCTTAGCTGCAGGGAGGGCCTGGCCAAGGCCAGTGAAGCAGGTGACACTGGCTCCTGGGTTCTGAAGCTCCAGTGACAGGGCTGGGTCATGGGGTCCCCACTAGAGGGCTGCACCCCGCTGCAGCTGTGTGACAGTGTTATTGAAGCGGGGTATTTGTGTGAGGATCCCCAGCTCAGGAGAATGAACTGTGTGTCCTGCTTCCTTCAATCTGCACAGCTTTTACTCCATTCCCCGCCGAGTCCCAAAAATGAGGCCAGCTGCTTTTCTGTTGACCACAAACAAGGGGATCCCAGGCTCACAAAAACATCAGAAAAGGTAAGAATGCAAAAGTACCTATTGGATGGAAAACGTGTGGCTGCTCCGCATGAGTCGAAGAAACTGTGCAAGTGAGAAAGAAGTTAGTTAGCCTAAATGCATTCTAAACACACACAGTGAAGTGGCGTCTCCTCTATAACACCAGCGGGCCTCAGGCTAACCCCACGCAGGCTCTAATCAGACAAGGTGATGGTGGCTCACGCATAGAAGCACATCATTCTGATTGAGAACAAGAGCACGAAAGAAACCAAATTTACATAAGGACTGTGCAGACATGGTTCCTGTGCGCAGGCTGCATCCTATCACGACAAACTTCAGTGGTTAAAGCTGGGTCCCAAGTAGGGCTGTGGGTGGAGCAGCAGCTCCTGCTCTCAGCCCCTCCTGCCTCCAGCCCCTCCTATTCCCAACCCTTCCTGCCCCAACACCTCCTCCTGCCTCCAGCCCCTCCTGCCCCAGCCCCTCTTGCCCCAGCCCCTCCTGCCCCAGCCCTCCTGCTCCAGCCCCTCTTGCCCCAACCCCTCTTGACCCAGCCCCTCCTGCCTCCAGCTCCTCCTGACTCCAGCCCTTCCCGCCTTCAGCCCTTCCTGCCCTTTTGGACTTGCCAAGGCTAATGTAAATGGCCATCTTGGGTCAAGGGCTGGAATCACATGTGGGAAGAAACAGTGCATTAACCTCTTAACACCCAGAACAGCCTTTTCTGGGTATGCAGCAGGATCCCCAGGTGGGTGAGATGCAACCCCCCACCTCCACCCTGCGAAGGAGTCTCAGCCCTGGGCCCTGATTGTTCAGAAGGGTGGAAGAGCCTGGAGCTCAGGGCGACCTCCAAGAAACCAGCTGTCATTCCAAATGGTGCCCCAGGAGTTGGCTCTCACACTGCCTCAAGTCAGATGCCAGTGGACACTCCAAAGAATGGCCCCAGGGAAGGCCACTCCTAAATAGATGCCAGAAAAGCCAGCCACTTCCTGGGAAAAGTGCAAGGATGATAGCAGGCAACAAATCGACCCCCCTCCCCTGTATTCCATTTATTTTTGTTTTGGGGACCACTCAGTAGTTGTTCTTTAGGTTACAGTTGACTAAGACATGGCTACTCCTTGGCCAATCCCACCAGCAACTGGCACACTGTGTTCCTTTCTGCTGGGAGAAGGAAGAGATGGGGCACATTGGCCAGCTGGGGAGGTCAAGGGGCAGAGACAGTTCCTCGGGCTGTAATCTGAGTGTTTCCAAGCTAAAGCTCCATGAAGGGAGGACAGCAGAAGGGAGAAGACAGGATTACCTGTGGAAGTGGGCCTCTCTGTCAGCTTTAGAACGGATGCTAAGGACAGGTAAAAAGCAAAAGAAGAAAATTACAAATCTTAGTTAAGGTCAAATGTATGTAACCCTCAGTCAATTGTCAGTGGGTCCTCCACCTGTGCGTTAATTGCAGGCAGGTCTGATTCAAAATCAGGTCCCCCTCTCATGCCCTTTCCATCAGACACACGGTGAGTGCAAGGTTTAATACAAGGCAGCTGCTGTACTTACAAGCAAGTTCAAGCAAACCCAAGCATGGTGCTTGGCAGATTTTGAGAAACACAGATATAGTTTAAGATCAATAATGCATTCTTTCTCTGCTCTTCAGTACACCCTATCTGGCTTTTCCTCTGAAGGCTGGGGTCCTTTCTTTTTTTTGCCCTTACCCTTCCTTATTTATCAGACTTTACTCTGAAAGACCTGTTTTGAAAGAGCAGCTGACAGAATTTAAAATGTAACAACTGTTGGGCCAATAGCAAAGCCAGGAGCAAACATCCAAAGCATTTTGTTTCCAGCGGCTTTGCTCTTGACAAGTCTGTCACTAGAGAGCAGTGCACAGACAAGTCCCTCCAGAGCTCTGGCCTCAGACAAGGTGGGGTCAGAAGAGAAAGGCAGGCATTTCAGTGGAAGGCCCTGCCATGGTTACTGAACCCCAACACAGCCTGGGAGGCAGGTGCTGTAACTCTCCCTAGCCTCGTGCAGAGGCTAAGACAAGGCATGGGTGGTTCAGAGCTTTGGAGGGGAGGCTTCATGGCTGGCACATGATGACACAGGAGGATCAGCCGTGCTGTCTGGCTCCTATCCTTGCACCTTGCAGCCAGCAACTGCCAAGGTCAGTTACAGTCCATCAGTGCAGGAGGTTACCTGAGGTTGGATGACTCACGGCAGCCAACGGTGTGGAATATGGTAGAGAGGCTGTGGAAGACACAACCAAGGCATGGTCATGTGAACCATCAAAGAATTCCATCCAGGCCTCATACCTGGGCGGCAGGGACCCGGGTGCTTGGGCTATCTGCTGCTTTCCCAGGCACATTAGCAGGGAGCTGGATTGGAGTGGAGCAGCTGGGACTCTAACCGGTCCTCCAACATAGAATGCCAGGGTTGTGTTGGCTTAACCCAGTGCTGCAATGCTGCCCCCAAATACACTGATTCTGCCCCCAATGTCTTATTCATCTCTCCCATTCCTCCTCACTGTTTCCCTCCATCCCAGTCTGCCCTTTGTCCTTGCTAGGCTGGCTGGTAGACTAACTGGCTTCTTCCCAGCCAAACCCAGAAGGGTGAAATGGGAACTTGTGGAGCTCTTTGGAGAAACTCAACTGGCACAAACTGTCAAGCTGGGGACCAAGCAAAGGCATGGCTCCCAGAGGTGTGATCTGGAGAGAAAGGTCAGCTTACAGGGAAGTCAAGGACAAGTGCAGTGTGGCTGGGAGGGATTGTGCAGGCCTCTGAGGGGCTGGCCCTTGGGGAACAGGACAGTACTGTGGGGATTTCCTGCCGCTCTGAGCAGCTAAGGAGGTGCTTCCCAGAGCCTAGCTGTCACTTCTGGCTTAGGGTCACCCCCAGCTCAGGGTCAGGACCCACCTGAGCAGATGGCGCTGGCATCTTCATGGTGGCCACAGTTGTGGGCAAACCAGCCATTGTGCAGGCACTGCCATAGCCTGGCTTCTGTCCCCATACACTCCACATCGTCCAGGGCAATGGGGCCCTGGCCTCGCCTGAAATGCGCCTGTCCTGGGGCAGCCAGGGCCACGCCACAGCCCAGCTGCCAGCATACCACTTGGGCGTCCCGCAGGTCCCAGCTGTCGTCGCACACTGTGCCCCAGGTGCCGTTGTAGTGCAGCTCCACGCGGCCCTCGCACTGGTGGCTGCCATCGGCTAGCCTCAGGGCCACCTCTGGGGAGGCAGAGGCAGTCAGTCACCACTCTGGAGGCCACACGGGGCTCTCCTCAGTGCTATGGGTGGGGTTCTAACTCTCAGGGGGTGACACTGGGTAGAGAAGCACTTTGCCTTTGATGGTTTAGGGGCAAAGGGGTGAGTGAAAGCTTTGCCCCAGATTGGATCAATTGTCTATTCAACAAAGGTCAAGGAGGACCCTGAAAGCCTGGGACAAGTCCACCAAGAGGCCAACTCAGCCTCTGTCCCTGGTGTGGAACAGCTTTCTTCAAGTCAGTAAAGGGAAACCCACACACAGTTTCGAATAAAACAAGGCCCAACACTGGTCACATTGAGTACCTTCAGCCATACAAACACACCTGTAGGGCAGTACCAGGGTTCATCCCAGCACTCTAAGCCACATGACTCCCAAGGAGCATGAGAGGCCCCCTTGGGGATCTCCAGTACCCACTCGCCTGAGCTGGCCATCCAGCACTCTCCCTTGGCTAGGGACTGAGATGATGAGGGACCTACCAGTGTCATTCTCATCTTGCACCAGGGACTCGTACGAGGCATGGAAACCGCTGTTGGTGATGATGGCATCGCTGTGGAACACCACCCTCATGCGGTTGGCAGAGGATACAAACACTGGGGTGATCCCAGAACAGAACTTCCCCAGGGAGAATGACTCGCTTGGTGGGCCATCAAAGATTTCAATGAAGTCATATGGACAGCCATAGAAATTTTCCATCCTATGAAAGGAGATAGCGTGTTTCAGACCCATGCTCACGGGGTTTTCTGTCCAGCAAGTGATGCCAGATTGGCTCCAGAAGCTCAGGAAAAGCTACCCGAAACCTACATCTCTTCACACGGGTTGGAAGAAATGATGATCCTGTAGACATTGAAAGTGGGTTTTCTCCTTGCCAAGCATCACACAGTAGATTCTGTGTATGATAAACTGGCACCCTACTGACGGACAAGCAGCTTGTATCCCACAGTGGCTACTACAGAAATGCTGCCATGAGATTTTACTGTAGAACAAATTTCTGAAACTGGAATGACTGGGTTAAGAGATCTGTGTGTTTAAAATTTTGATGTATATTATGATAAGCCTCCAAAGCCTAACTCAAATATTTTTAAACTTATCATCTTAACAAATGTTTAAAAATTATTTATTTGAGGGGCTGGCACAGTGGTGTGGTAGGCTAATTCTCCACTTGTGGTGTCAGCATCCCATATGAGCACTGGTTCTTGTCCCTGCTGCTCCACTTCTGATCCAGCTCCCTGCTAACGGCCTGGGAAAATGGTGGAAGATGGCTCAGGTCCTTGGGCTCCTGTATTCAAGTGAGAGGCCCAGAAAAAGCTCCTGGCTCTTGGCTCTGGACCAGCCCAGCTCTGGCCATCTGGGGAGTGGACCAGTGGATGGGAAATCTTTTTCTCTGTATCTTCTCCCCCACATTTGTAGCTCTGACTTTCAAGTAAAATAAATAAATAAAATCTTTTAAAATGATTTATTTGAGAAGGAGAGAGAGAGAGTCAGAGAGAGAAATTCCATCTACTGGTTTATTTTATGAGGCCTGGAGCAGTGCTGGGGCTGGGCCAGGCACCACGTCTCCATTCAGGTCTCCCGAGGAAGTAACAGGAGCCCATACTTGAAGTATCACTGTGATCTCCAAGAGTCTGCATTAGCAGGAAGCTGGAGTCAGCCATGGCTTTCAGGCATTCTGATTGGGGATCCAGGCACTCTAACCATCCTCTTAACCGCTAGGCTAGACATCTGTCCTCTAGCCCATTTGTAAAAACTACATACAGAAGCTTCCTGGGGGCAGGGGAGGAGAGACAGCAAAACTGATGTGCATAGTTGGGCGAAGATGATTGTGAGGTCAGGAAATAGCAACTCACTTTACCACTTGAAATGTAAGCTTGACATGAGCTCTGCTGTCTACTTGTATATCCCAGGCGCATACCACGTTGGTGGGGTATTTCATAGGATACCAAGGACTGGAGAAGGAGCCCGAAGCATTTGTGAGCAAACCGCCACACTGGAAACTGTCATCTGTAAGAAACAGCCAAGAACTTCATCAGATAGGGCACAGGCCCCCTGCAGGGGTTTCCAGTGGAGTTAGGGAGCGGGAGGGGGTGCGTGTGGGGCCAGCACAATGGTTCAACTAGCTAACCCTCCACCTCTGAGTGCCGGCATCCCATATGGGTGTTGGTTCTCGTCCAAGCTGCTCCACTTCCCATCCAGCCCTGTGCTTGTGGCTTGGGAAAGCAGTTGAGGATGGCCTTGGGGCCCTGTACTCCAGTGGGAGACCCAAAAGAAGCTCCTGGCTCCTGGCTTCAGATTGGCTCAGCTAGCTCTGGCTGTTGTGGCCACTTGGTGAGTGAACCAGCAGATGGAAGATCTTTCTGTCTGTATCCCCTTCTCTCTGTAAATCTGGCTTTCTAGTTAAAAAAAAATCCTAAAAAAAAAGAAAGAAAGAAAGAAAGAAGGGGTGAGGGGGGACAGAGGTAAGGGATGCCTGATCTGCAGAAGTCGCCTGGGGAGACTCACTGGCGCTCCTGACACCTCCAGCAGATGAAGATGGTGGTGTCTCCTGCTGTGGGGAGCTAATGGCAGGGCACATTTGCAGTGTTAGGTGTCCCGTGGGTTGGTGAAGTGTGTAATTGAATGATAAGGGTGCGGGAGACAATGCAAACCAAAGCACCCCTTCCCAGTACAGAGTGCTGTTCAACAGCTGGTATTTAACAATCCGCGCTTGTTAAAAGGATGAACAAGGAGGGAGGTTGTGGAACTGATCTAACAGCCATGGGGAGATTCTGCTCAGTATCCATGGTTATAAGGAGTTAGAAATCACGAACTAGCCTCCAGCTAGGGGCTTTCCATAGTAAGGATCCAAATAAAGCTACTTCCCACTTGAATCAATCAAATATTTTCTTTGCCTGGCTTCAGCATCCCCTATAAATAACCTTCTCCTGGTGCCACCTCAGTGGAGTATCAAACCAGTCCAATCGGGAGCTTCCTACTTCATAAATGGCTCCCTGCTCAAGTAAAACTTTAAGTTTTTGAATCATCAGGGTTTACCATTTGCCAGTTATGTACAAATACTGACTGAAATCAAGACCAAGGTCATTGAACACATCTGGAGTTTGTGGAGACTTCATCTATACCACACCTTGCCATGTGTCACGTATCAAAGGAAGAAAGAGCAAGGGTCAACTGAAACTGAAGCACATGCAACCCCCAAAGGGCTTACACAGACCTGTGAACGGGCTGCCAGCAGCGACGTTTGGAAGTGCAAAGAAAAAGTCCAGAAACTCCCCCAAAATACTAAAAAATATGGACCCTCAAGAACTATCATTTCACAGTGCCCCAACAGACAGGGGTGACTTCTCAAGAGTTGGGGCATTTGCATGCCAAGTGCATGGACAGGGTTGCTCTATGGAGAGTTAACGTGGGGTTCCTGCTTCCTGGTTGCCCCATGCTCGCAGCACAGCCACCCCTGTATGTGGTCTCCCCCTCAGCCGACCCAGACTCACGGGGAGCATTCTGGGTGATTCTAGCCCTTCTACTTCCCACATCTCTCCCCACCCTCTGCTGTCCCTCCACTCCATCGGGCTGCCTTGCTCTTGTGTGATTGTGCCCTGGTTTCAGAACTGAACTACAGCTGGCAGTCACACACACTGGGGGTCTGGCACCTAGTGAGACAGAAGAGCAGTACCTGTTGGTGCCACGTCTGGACCACTGTCGATACCTGGATCAAAGACAGGGCAGAGGCCAAGAAATGGCTTAAGTAAGGCAGTCACAGGATACTTAAGAAGTACTGTGTGCTTTTTTGTATTTTTTTTTTTGCCAGGATTTAGCATCCTATGCTATTCTATAGAGCTAGGAAAATAATGTAGAAACCCACCATGTTGGTTCCAAGATTAGCATCCTGCCTTGGTGCCCACTGGATGAGGGAGCAGTTTGCTTTCCCTGGGGCTCAAACACACAATGTCATTGGATTGGGGTCAGTTTTTGGGCTGAATGAGCTTTAGCAGCAGCGTGCTGCTGAGGTCTGGCCACAGTCCCTTGAGTCTGGACCTGACAGAGTCTAGACCTGCCTGTGACGTTGGCTGTCTGTGATGCTGGCTGTGCCATGGCTGCTTTACCAACGGTCACTTCACCAAGAGTGCCGATAGTCTCTGCTTTATCACAAGTTGTGAAGAATACAGGTGAATACAAATGCACCTGCTATATCTTTGTGTGAACCTCTCATCGGTCACCAACTCTTACGTATGCTCCGGAGAGAAGACACTGTCCCAGGGCCCGGCATTCCATTCCAGGAAAGAGATGTCTGGCAGCACAGACCCTCTAATTCATCCCAACTCTTCAGAGTATTTTTCAGATGCAACAGTTTAAAGGAAAGAAGCCGACTTCTAAGCCAATTAACTCAGAACTCTGGCTCGCCCCCCCTCCCCGGGGCAGCGGCGGAGGGTTCCTTTCTGAATCACCACCTGCATTTCCCAGAGGCCGTAGGCTGGTGGGATTCTTGCCCTCTCCCCCCTCTGTGCCACCCGCGCACACACAGGGCACTCACTCACCTGAGCAGATGGCACTGGCATCCTCATGGTGGCCGCAGTTGTGGGAGAACCATCCATTGTGCATGCACTGCCACACCTTGGCCTCATCCCCCATGCACTGCATGTCGTCCAGCAGGATGTGGCCAGTGCCTCCATTAAAGTAGCTCTCAGGTGGAGCTGACAGAGCCTCCCCACAGCCCAGCTGCTGGCACACCACCTTGGCATCTGACAGGTCCCAGTGATCATCACACACGGTGCCCCAGGTGCCATTGTAGGAGACTTCCACCCGACCTTCACACCTGTGGTTGCCATCTACCAGTCGGAGGGACATACCTGGGTGACAGAAGCGAGGAGTTTCTGAGCTGGGGAGTTGTCCTAGGTAGGCCTTCTCCAGCCCTTGAACACATGTCCCTGTGTCGGGATGCTGGACTTGAAGTAGGGTGGCTTTGAGTCCTGATTTGCCCAGAATTGCACTAATGTATGACTGAGATGAATGTCTGTTAGCATTTGATGGCTTCTTTAAGTTCCCAGCAGTCCCAGAGGACAAATCACACAGCCACCCTGTGCGCATGTCTCTGAGAGCTCTGGGGTGTGCCTCAGGTTCTGCAGCAGGTCCTGGGAGGTCTGGATTTGTGTGGGAGCAGGGGATGGGTAGTTACAGTCCGAGATGCTTTGTTCTGGGAGGAACAGTCCCTTTGCAGAGGGAGGAGCTCTCCCTGGAGCCCTTCACTGCCACATTCAGGGTAGGAGACCTTAGCCTAATGCTTTGGTGGAGGAAGTGACCAGGGGTGGAAGAACCTGGGTGAGAGGTGAGGCTGGAGGGCCATTAATGTCACCAGAGATGTCCCTAGGATGTCATTTGTAGGGGTAAACTCATCAGGTCAGATTAGAAAGCGTCTTCTTTTTTAAAGGGAGTAGGTACAGATGAGACCCATCTTCCCTCCAATGTACCGGCTGGGATACCCACCACTGTGCTTCTCGTCTTGCACAATGGCACTGTACAGGGCGTAAAACCCCACGTTGGTGACCATGGAGTCACTTCTGAATACTGTAGTCATGATGTTTGAAGAGGAAAGAAAGGTGAGCTCCGCTCCGGCACAGAACTTGCCCATGGAGAGCGAAGCAGTTTGCCGGCCGTCGAAGACCTCGATGTAGTCGTAAGGGCACCCGTAGACGTCCTCTAACCTGATAAGAGGAAGGCAGCATTCATGTTCCCCAGGGAACCTGCACAATGTTCTAAGAAGAATCCCGAATAAGCTGCAGCCCCTGCTGCCACCTCCTACCAATACTGTCCCGCTCCCAACTTGTCACTGGACCTCCCTGCTGCTGCCTGGCCTTGCCCTTCTGTGGCTGCCTGAGGCCTGCCATGATCTCATCACTCACCTGGCCTATGCCAGCTGCCTCCCACCTGGTGTCTTGGATTTGATCTCTTCCCATGCTGGTCCTCTTAGTGTCCTCCACTCTTGATATAAAGTCCCCCTACTCTCTGGGTAGCAGAAAGTTTTCCTAGCAGTCTTGTTAGGAAAATTCTCAAAGAGACTCAGAGTAGGAACTGCCAAAGGATTCTTACCACCAATAAATCAAATGGCCTGACCCAAACCAAGGGCTTCCATGACCTGGTTCATCTAATCTGGGTGGTGCGAGAGACTGTCCCGGGCATCCAGCCCCAGGCTGCCTTCTCTCCTCTCACTCCCTCTCACTCGATCCAGTTGCTACACATGGATACGTTTTTCACCAGCAGACATTGCCACATTGCCTGTGGAGTTTCTGGCAATCAGAGTTCTGTCTAGCTTCCCTTATAGACTGGCACCTGCAAGCAGCTGGAGCTGTTACCAGTCTTGTTTGTCTCTCTAAGAGCATATCTGTGCCTGGCCCTGCCAGGATCAGGAGCTCAACAAATATGCAGTGAAAGTGCATCAGCCTGCATTTAACGTGACATAGATCTCCGGAGCACTCACGGAAGCAGGGACTTTCAACGCTGGGTCGTTCTTTGCTGGGTTTTTAAGGGTGAACCTCCTGGGGCATTGCGGGACTCCTAGCGGCAAGTCTGGCATCTAGCCACTAGATGGCAGGAGCATCCGCCCATCATGACCATCACAGCTTCCTGGAGCCACACTCCTAGGAAGCCAGGCTCACTCCCACACGTGCGCACTCCCATTTTTTGAGAGCCACCGGTGTAAATAGTACCCAGTTTAGACCTCAAGAAACAAAGTTTAAATAACACTAAGTATACTTGCTCTGTCTGGTTCTAGACAACACATTAAACAACTTTGTTGCAAAAATGTCCATACGGTGACAGGGGCACAGGCTGTAACCGTGCTGTTTTCCAAAAGTGGCAGCGTGGCATTGTGCTTCAAATTATTAAGCCTGAGAATTTTCTGGACTTCCTTCTCAATTGTGTTCAACCAATCAATGTGTTGAATGAATGCATGATAAATACAGCCTGTTCCTGACATTAGCTTTTTTCCTCATCACCCAGAAGGAATTTAGCCAGAGCCGCTCAGGAGAAGACATCTGCTTGTGTGAGCAGACAGCCCAGAGATCGCAGGGCTCTTCAGGCTCAGGCAACCAATTGTTCTCACGTGGAAAGGCGCCCTCTTTGGGAAAAGCAGGGAGTCCCGTCTAAACTAACTTCAGAGTGGAGAAAGGCAAAGCCACTTACTGCAGGCTTGGGACCCTCAATTCTATGAGGAACGTCTCAGCCATGTGAATGACCCAGACACACTCCACGCTGGTGGGGTAGTTAGCAGGATACCAAGGACTGGAGAAGGAGCCAGAGATACTGGAAAGCACGCCACCACAAGAGCTGCTTCCTTCTGTAGGAAAGGACAAGAGGGGCTGGTGTTGAGGCGCAATGGGTTAAGCCACCACCTGTATGTTATTCCAGTCCCGGGAGGGGCACTTCATGTCCCTCTCTCCCAGATGCTCTGCTTTTGATCCAGGTCCCTGATAACGCACCTAGGAAGGCAAGTGGGCATCCCTGATGGTGTTCCTGGTTCCTGACTTCTGAATGGCCCAGCCCTGGCTATTGTAGCCATGTGGGAAGTAAACCAGTGGACAGGGGATCTAGTTCTGACTCTGGAACTCTGCCTTTCAAATAAATAAATCTTGAAAAAAAAAGAGAGAACAGACGAAAGACCAAAAGTATTTTGCAGTTTCCCAGTTGTGGGTCCTGGATTCCATTGCCATCAACAAGCAAAACACAAAAGGCAAAGGGGTCCTGGTGGGTGAGACTGAGCTGTGGCTGGGCTGAGTGAGTGACAGTGCCTCTGGGTGACCAGCACAGAGAGGAGGGAAAAGGCACAGGGGACAGGCAGGACTGTCCAGTTGACCATGAGCGAGACAGGAAGTGGAATTGGGCAAATGCATGCAGTGCATGTGGAGTGTTCAGGAAGCACTATGTTTATTTTGTGTATTTGAGAGGGAGGGAGGGAGGGAAAGAGATACCGAGAGAATGACATTCACTCCAGGAATGCCTGCATCAGACCAAGGCAGGAGCTGGAAGCTTGGTCCAGTCTCCTTCATTGATAGCAGGAAACCAATCACCTGAGCTGTCACTGCTGCCTTCCAGGGCCCACATCAGCAGAAAGTTGGAGGCAGGACCCAGAACTGGAGTTGCATCCAGCATGCCACTCTCAAGACACGGGTGCCTTTACTCACTCACCAGCTTCTTGCCATGCTGGCTGCACTGCATGGACATAGACAGCCCATCCATGTGTGGGCAACTGTCCCAGCCAGGTACCACTCCCCCTAAGGTAGCCGGGGCACAGAAGCCCACTCCAAATCAAACCAATTTCACCCAACTTGGAGGAACTCACCCGAAACTCACCTTGTGGCATGGGAGCCTGAGTGGTGACTACTGCAAAATCAAAAACCAAAGAATGTGAGTTTAAAACTTAGTCTCGGCAGGTCGTCCTCCCTGTAAGTCAAACGAGTGAGCCTACTGCAACTCCTCCGTGTTAGCACAGGTTGCACGCACATCCATTTCTCTTTTTTCCCTCCTTTCAGCCAATTCACTAGGAAGTCACAGACAATCACAGGACTTCTGTCCTCTTATCTGCCAGGGCTGGCCCAAGATGGACCAGTTCCCAGAAGTCCCCACCGGACGTCATTGGCTTATGATCATCCCACTCTGCCGGCAGGACTATCCACACCAGAGAACTGTGAGAGAGGGCGAGGACAGGCAAGCTGGACAAGAGTTTGGTTGAAGGAAGTTGGGCCTCCGTGGGGAGCCCTGCAAAGGGTCACTTTAATGTTTGTGTAGTCTCAACACCTACTGCACAGCAGGCTGAGACCAGGGCAGTATTGAAATCCCCTTCACCGGGTGGCTGGGACTTGCTTGAGTTTCACACTAAGGACCACAGGGGGCCAGAATTAGAAGCAAATGGGTCCAGTGCATCTGAGACTTCCTGCCTCCTCACTGGGGTGCCGCTCAGCATGCTTTACCATGGACGCAGAATCGTGACAGCTCTACATGCTTGCCTGTCCTGGCTGGCTCAGTAAGGGGCTTGTTGGGTTCATGCTTCCAGTAATACTATCATAGTAAGCGACTCCACTTCCTCCACAGTTTCTGTATCGTGGGACTCTCTTCTGCAGGGAGCTGGACACCACTGCCTCCGCAAAGGCAAACCACAGCACAGAGGGAAGAGCGAGACCTTCTGAGGCCGAAAACCCTCTTGCAAGGACTTGGGCACAGAGCTGTCTGATGACCCACAAGCTGTGACTCCCTTGTCCCCAGTGGGGATGCAGAGGAAAGCAAGAAGGACTTGTGGGGGTGTTGTGGACTCCGAGAAGGGGTAGGGGCTGCCCTGCCTCCCCCACCTGGCTGCTCTGTAACTCTTGAGACCCAGGGTATCTTCCATAAGAGGGGAGATCTATCAGCAAATGACCCAGGGCTACTGTCCCATGCCAAAACAGCTGGCTGATTCTTACGGCACACCTGCCATCTTGATCTGAGTGGGCAAGAGACCTCCGCTGAGTCCCTTGCCCACCACCTTTCTTGGGTCCTGACACACCACAGGGCATACCTGGCCCTGACACCTTTGTGAGGTTCAGGCCACCACTGAGGTCCAGGTGGCATTAGTGGGTCCCTGAAAGCAGTGGCAGGTAGGGATGTGGGCAGCTGAGAGCCCATCCCCAAGGGGCAGGAGCGGCAGGAGGCAAGACCATGTGCTATGGGAATTCTGGCTTGGGAGAAAGTTATTGCCACAATTGACTGAGTATACATTTCAGGAAGGCCTATCCTGCTGTGTTGGCTGAGCCAGGAGCCACAGAAGAGCCTGGTGTGATTCAGTTCTCACCAGCAGTCTGCTTTCCATCCACTGGAAGAGACTTTGGCACCTGAGACATCCTTTTTGCTGCTACTTCCACGTTCTCCCACATCCCTGAGGAGCAATCCTTTCCGCTGTCTCTCTCCACAGCCGCCGTCTTCTCAGCCACAGTGAACAAACCCTTGTCTTTCCCATTCTGTCCCTTCCCTGCTCTGCTCTTACAGCTTTAGATGCTTTGGGAGTGGGGGAAAATGTGATTGTTCACTCCCTGTTTCTCAATTTTGGCCACACCTTGGACTCCCATGGGGGAATTTCAAATATAACTGACAGCTGGGAATGACCCCAGAGACCCTGAAGTGGCTGGCATGGGGTGTAGTCAGGACGGGCCCACATGCACTCGGACAGAGGGTGGAAGCCTTATTAACTCTTCAGAGAGACTGCAATTCCCAGTCCTGGACCTACTTGCAGGTGCAGGAGTCTCCTCTGGAGCCCAGGTCCCAGCATCTGTACCAGGAAAGAAGAGACGATTTAGAGAATGGAAGGAATCTTACAGGGAGATGAAGAAGTGGTGGCTTTCTTGTGTGGGCAGGACAGGAAGTAGGCAGGGTTTTGTGTTGCGTGAACAAGCATGGGGACATGGGTCGACTGTGGAAGGGCAGCTCCACACCCGACTGAAGTGGGGTGTAGAGGGCAGTGGAAGCCTGCTGTGTGGCCTTCAGAGATGCAGTTGGGTTCTCATTCTGTCTTCCTAGGTGGGACAGTCTCCTGTTGGGTCACTGCCTTTAGAATCTCGGAGCCTGCTCTGTGCACAACTTCCATACATCAGTAAGATGCTCTGGTTGCAGCTAGGGTTGTGGTTCAAGGATTGAGGCGATGCCTGCAATGCCAGCATCCCATGTCAAAGCACCTGTTTGTTTGCTGCGTCACTTCCAGCCCAGCAGGAAAGGCTACCTGAGCAGATGACTCCAGCGTCCTCATGGTGGCCGCAATTGTGGTCTGACCAGGTGGAGCTGGGGCACTGGCCAAGGTGGCTCTCACTTCCTGAGCATTGGAGGTTGTCCAGAAGGATGTCCCCAGAGCCTGGGCCAAAGTAGGCTTTTCCGGGAGCAGACATGGCCCGTCCACACTTCAGCTGTCTGCACACGACCTCGGCTTCGTTCAGGTCCCATAGGTCATCGCACACGGTACCCCAGGCCCCCTTGTGGTGGACCTCCACGCGGCCTGAGCACCGGCTGGAACCACCCACGAGCTGCAGCACTGGGCCTTCTTCTAAACAGAGAGAGATTTTATTTTTTAGTTTGGGATGTTTTAATAGGAAATATTTCTAGCTCCTATGTTTGTTGCTAAGAAAACCCTAAGATTGGGTTGATTCCACAATAGGTTCACAGGCTATAGAATGAGACAGAATTGTATTGAACTCCCATTTCTCCTGTTTCCTAGTTCTGCAGCTGTTGATAATCACCATGTCCCCATGGGCCTCAGTGCAATCCTCACAGAGAAGGCTGTGGGGTTGAGTCCACAAGAGCTCATGTACAAAGTACCCAGCACCCAGTGTGCTGTGGTACCTGCAGATCTTGCCATGTGCTTTGCTGGATCACTGGAGAAGCAGGGTCCCAGATGATTGTTTGGATGTGTCTTGGGTAAGTGCAGGTTAATTCAAGGAAGGCATTTGAGCCACAGGAGTGACTATGCCCAAGGCCCAGGGCCCAAGGGCAGTGGTCGTTGTGAGCTGAAAGGTCAGTGGGAATCACTGGCTGTGTCCTGGGAGATAGCCTTGGCATGCTGACCATCCAGTTGCTCCTACATGTCCAGCTCCTCTCCACTTGTCACTGCCGTTCTCTCTGCCTGGCATCCCTTCTTCGTCACTCATCATGTGTCACCTTCCCCCAGGAAGTCATTCATTCCCATCCAAACCACAGTGGTACCTCTACCCATGTACTCTACTCCCCAGACTGGCTCTTCATTCTCAGCTTCTATCTTTATCCCTTATCAATCTTACTCTAAAACTGTCAGTTTACTTTTTCCTTGTGTCTTGGTTGCCCCCTATGCACCCACACCTATAAACCCCAAGAGGGCAGGTAGGTGTACTTTCTGCTCTTTGCACCAAGTTCTAAGTGGACACAGCACACAACAGGAGCCTCTGTGTATTGGTGGATGAGTGAATGGTGCTCATGAGATAGGAGTGATTTGGATTTCAAACATCAGCATTTACTTAGCTTCTCCAGGCCAAGATCTCTAACACACATCTGAGGACCAAATACACAAGGAACTTGCTCTTTCGGAAACAATCGATCCTGCAATTTCAATCACGGGCTTACTGGTGAGCTGTGAGTGTTACTCGATTCCCACAGGGCATGTAAATATCAGAAGTCCTGCCTCTGGCAGGCAGAGTTCTCAAGATGCAAAACTAGACTTGGCTTTAGAATGACTGCTGTAGTCTCACGGCCAATAAATGTCCACAAATTCCCATTTGGGTCAGTCTAGGGTTCCATGTGTGCCAGCGATGGAATGAGCCAGCTGGTGCAAGGAAG